>NW_015114281.1:13354-28858 GCF_001443285.1 Poecilia latipinna | reverse complement strand
ACATGACACTTTCATGGTTATGAAAGTGTCATGTCAGTCTTATTCACCCCCCTTCAAATAAAGTGTTACCAAATATACATACATACCTGCAAAAGTAGAACACTTTTACATGTGTGGTTGTAACATGACACTTTTTGTTCTGCTACCAAAGCAAAAGTCTACGTATTTTTATGGGATTTGCTATGATAGACCCCCACAAAGCAGTGTATGAAGTGGAATTATTTTTTTTTATCAATGTAAACCTTAATAGTGTAGAATGTATTTGTATTTGGTGCATCTGAGTCAATACTGCATTTGCAGCAGTGAATCTTTCGGGTGTTTCTAGTAGTGGGCATTTATTATATTATTTAGCATTTATTGTGATAAATATTTTATGATAATTTTATCTCTGTCACAATAAATTCTAATTAATAATTTTCAAAATTCCCTAAAACTCTCTGTGTCGTTGTTTTTTAAGAGCAGAGTTTATATTTGTGGGGTTATTATTGCTGTGCTATAACCAATGCCTGAGTTTATTTTACAACCATACAGTTAACAAAAAAGTAGTAAACAGTTTCAGTGTTATTATTATCACAAACTACCTCAAAATATCATGGTAAAACTTTACCTCCATATCATCCACCCCCTGGTGTTTAGAGAAACACCGAGTGGGTAGAGACCCACTCTACCCATTCATCTTTGCAAAATAGTTTAGTTAGATTAGATAGAGCAGTGTTTTTCAACCACTGTGCCGCGGCACACTAGTGTACCGTGAGTGATCGTCAGGTGTGCCGTGGAAATTATCCAACTTCACCTACTGTATTTTCTGGACTATAAGCCGCTACTTTTTCCCTACACTTTGAACATGCGGCATTTCTGTGGATTTTTCTTCAACCACCAGGGGGCTCTTTAGCAGGAAGTGAATCATTGGAAGTCAAACTTGGAAATCAAAGAAGAACGAGATAATTTTCATTTAGAACAAGCACGTGCTAGCAGCAGGCACGACGGAGAAATGTTTTCAAACTCATATGATGCAGCTTCTAAGTTGAGGAGTATTGATCTGGCAGTACAGGAGGGAAATAAAACCGCTGCACGTAAGCTCGGTGTGAACAAAACCGGATTTGGAGACGGAGAACTGCGTCCTTAATATTTCCATCAGTTATTAGGACGCAGCCCTCTGCTGGGTCCTTATGGGAAACCGAGAGCGGCAGAGATACCAGCGGCCTTGTAGCCCGGTGCGGCTGATATATGTAAGTTTCCAGGGGGGTTCAAAAAATTTGAACATACGGTTTATAGTATGGTATGCTCATAGTCTGGAAAATATGGTAATTGGTCTTAAAATATTTTTTGAAAACGAATTAATTATCTGTAAATAATGCCATCTTTGAGTGTCTTTGCTGTAGTAGTGACTAGCGGCGTAATCATGTCATTTTATTATCACTAGATGGCAGCAGGTACAGAACATTTTACATTAAAACAAGAGAATTAGTGATGCATGAATGTTACTACATTCATGCATCAAACACGACAGTGTTGTGGCACTGTTCAGGTGTATTTTTGAAGTGGACATGTTAAGTGCAATTTGAAATAAGAAATGTAAAATATACTAAAAATTATTTATATTTTAGTTATATTTTATATTTTAGTTTTAATAATTTAGTTTGATTTCTATTCAAGACACTTTGATAAGAATGACTATATATGTAATATAGGCAGCTACAGAGTATCTTTGTTTAAATTTTTAGTTGGTGGTGTGCCTTGTGATTTTTTCAATTAAAACAATGTACCTTGGCTCAAAAAAGGTTGGAAAACACTGAGATGGAGGATCTGTGAGATTCACTTGTCACAAATTCTCAGATTTAAGTCTGAGAATTTGGGCACAAATTCTGGGCTGCTCTAGCGCAGAAATATGCTTTATTTATTTTATTTATTTATTACAAGCATGATAGAAGAATAAAATCACACACATGAATGAGGAAACCTTTACATTGGAGTTCTTGCTGTAATGGTTGTGGTTGATGTCTGCCTCTGTCTAGAAGCTTTTTCAGCTTTTTTTTCTCTATTTTTAGCTCCGCCCTTTTCATCTTTGACCGGCTAACCCCAATGCCATGGTGCTGCCACCACCATATTTCAAAGGAGAAATAGTATTTTCGAGGTTATGTGGACAAAACAATCTATATAAGTTTTGATATGATCTGATGTCAGCATTTTTCTGTATTGTTGTTGTTGTCATGATCCGTGTTTCTGTGTGTTTATTTTTGAGATTTTCTGTGTTCAGTCCCGTTTTCCTGTAAGTCTCTGTCCTGTCCTCCGTGTTGATTGTTTCCCAGGTGTGTCTCATCCCCTTGAATACCCCGTGTGTATTTAAACCCACCTGTTGTCCTTGTCTCTGGTCGGATCCTTGTCGTATGTCGTGTGATGCCTGTTTTCCCCATGCAGTTCTCCGTTGTTCCGTGCCTTTGATTATCATTAAATTCATCATTTTCACATACATCCTGGGTCTGCCTGCGTCTGCGTCCTCACCTCAACCAAACCACCACATCATGACAGAAGGATCCGACCACACTACGGTGAGGAGCTGTGCCAGCAGCATGGACGCCAGGGCTAACCGTTGGTGGGGAACACGGTTGGTGCTGTGCCTACCAGGGGTCGGACCCCGCCGCCATTGTCGCCCTGAGCCGCCAGAGTATACCCGGCCCCTGGGGACCGACATCATCGCCGCCCTGAGCCGCCGGAGGTCCCGGCCCCTGGGCACCGACGTCATCGCTGCCCTGAGCCGCCGGAGGTCCCAGCCCCTGGGCAGCGCCAGCAGCTGCCTCCGGTCCCGGCACCGAGGCAGCGCCAGTTCCAGCTGCCTCAGCACCAGTCACAGCTGCCTCCAGTTCCAGCGCCGAGGCGGCGTTTGTTTCCGCCCCCAGAGCTTCCTGCGTCCGCTGCATGTGAGCAGCCCCCCCTCCAGAGTTTCCTCCGTCCGCTGCATGTCAGCAGCCCCGAGTTTCTTCCGTCAGCTGCATGTGAGCAATCCCCGCTTCAGAGTTTCCTGCGTCCGCTGCATGTGAGCAGCCCCCCGCTCCAGAGTTCCCCGAGTTTCCTGTGGCTCTGCCCCCCGAGTTTGCTGACACTCCCCCAGTGACTCCTAGTGCTCCCCCAGAGTTTCCTGAGTCTGCTCCCCCCGAGTTTNGTGTGCCTTGTGATTTTTTCAATTAAAACAATGTACATTCGCTCAAAAAAGGTTGAAAAACACTGAATTAGGTCACAAATGTGACCTCATTTCTCAATAGGGCGCCTAAAAAATATCTGAGGCTACGGCCGGTGTAAGCACTCAATCGAGGAAAAAGTCTCAGACACTGAAAGCCTCCTTGTGGTTAAACAACCTTTAAACCAATCAGGAATAGAGATGGGCGGGACCTGGAACCATCAACCTCACAGGAGCTGGTAGGTTAACGAGCAACTGATCTCTTTGTATTCCACTGCTGATAATTATGGCATTATATTTGTGCGCACAGTGAGACTGATGTGAGCATACATATCAATGCAAACAAAGAATTTTTAGTGTGTGTTTAAATCTCACACCGACTCTCCACATTTGCAAATTAGTAAAGTGTATGTGAACATCGCTGCGGTTCTGATGCATTTCAAACTGAAACACTGAAAAATCTTAACGCATCTATAAAAATATCACATCCCATCAGATTATTAGTTCGGTGTTGCACACTATATTGCAAAGGAAGAATTTCCTTTCACTGAGTTCGAGTCCAAAATAATTTTTCATTAGAAAAATATTTTGAACATCGTAAAACGTTCAGTTTAACACATTTATCAGATATTCAGCCTTTAAATTTTTTTTGCATATTTAATTTTATTCCATATTTCTTTTTCATAAATTATGTTTTTAAAGGGTGCTCTGGTGGTGCAGGGGTTAAGCACAACCTACATAAGGAGGCCTTCGATCTTGTTGCGGCCGTCGCAGGTTCGATTCCCGGCCTGGTGACCTTTGCCGCATGTCTTCCACTTCTCTCATGACCCACTTTCCTGTCAATTCACTATCAAATAAAGGCCATAGAGCCAATAAAACCTTTAAAAAATTCTGTTTTTAAGTTTAAATTTCAGCTCAGTGGGGCCCTTTAAACACTTTTCAGTAAGTTTCCTTTCTTACTTTATGTTAGCTAGATTGTTAATCATTTTCAAGTCAAAATTGTGTTAATGAACAGTGATTTAAAGAAAAAAAAAACTTGTAAAACTGATTTTAAATATGACGTGGTGAAACATTTGGGTACACCTATGAAAAGCAACTAGGCACACCAGTGTAACAAGTTAGTCTAGGTTAGTTAAGGTTGGAAGCTTTCCAATATTTCAAAATGCCATAAAATGTTGCCCCACAATAACACAAGCTGGAGATAAATGTGATTGTTCAAAGATTACCTGGTGAAAGTCCTTGCCACTGCTTTTACCATCGCCACTGAAATCCACATGGGAGAAGAGACAGCGTAGTAAATGCCTGTCTGCCTCAGGACCGTGACGATTTACAATCTGGAATCAACCACAGTGGAGACAACTTCTTTTACACAATCCATGCAGATAAAGCTTTAACAAGCTCTCCAATAAGCAATCCATATTACAAAGACTGTTTTCTTCTCTAAACAGACGGTACATGCGAGCCTAAAGATTATTTGTATCATGTACCTTACACGCATTGATATTAGAAAGACATAAAACTGAGGAATTGTTCTTGAGAAAACAAATAGCCGACTTCTGATGGGGCAAAGTGTGCAGACCAAATAATTATTTCTTGATAGGAAAACATCAAAAGCAGCATTTAAGCTGTAAGAGGGACTGCATGAAGCAAACAATGATCAGTCACTCCCAAGAATCTAAACGAAGAGGGTGGATGATGTAGATAAAACTAAATACATTTTAAATTAATACACATTTTGAAGGATCTAAAAGTTTTTCTAATTTTTTTGGCACAATCTAGTTGGGCTAATCAGACTCATCACTGCACACTGAACTCAAAACAAAACTCTGCAGGTGGCTTTTAACAGAACTGGTGTTGGAATGACAGCCAAACATTATAAAACAGATGTCAACAAGTTGGTTAAGTCAAACACATAACTCTGATGGTGTTTACTCAAATCTCAATGAGGATGAAACATACAAGAGGCACACCTGGTGTTTATAAGGAGAATTATTCACGTCAGTGACTGAACACAACTATGAACGTTTGAATTAAATGTCAGATTTTCTGTATATTTTGACAGTTTACGCTGACTTACAAGCAGATCCGGGAAACTAATACAGACTAAATGCAGTGGATGTTGCTCCTACTTACATGCTGTATTTCTTGCTGGCTGGCTCGGTAGTTTTTCTTCGTTAAATTGTCCACCAGATAGCTGATTTGAGACAAAGCCAGCGAGAGCGAGTCAAGATTCATTGCTGGTTGGGGCGGAAGCAGGCAGCCGAGCACGGCGCAAAATCACCATTATTCCCCTTTAGTCACTTCAGTGATAGGTTACTTCTGCTCCCCCCCCCCAAAAGGTGCGACAAATGTTGTCTTCCAAATGTGTGCTCCGATCGGTGGCTCCCAGTGCTAGCAGGTAGAATCCTTCAGTTTAAAACCATGGACAGCATCTGTAACGGAAGAACAGTTTTTATAAATCATTAGGAAAGATTTTTTTTTGTATTAATATTTTTATGTGAGCAAATAATTTTAAGACAAAACATTATTCAAGAAGCATAATAAATGTTCTGGGATTACATTTAATTAAGTTCTGTTCATGTTAAACCATTTTCTGTTTAGAGTGGTCAGTTATGTGTATTTACACTGTGCTGTCCAAAAAAAAAGATATTTACATAAATTATGTCTGCTGAGGCAGAATGTTGACACAATCTGGAGAACACATCTCCACCCACCAGAGTCTAGAATATGACTTAAAAATAGGGAAACCCAGGCAATGATAGCATCACTCTTAGGTTGCAGTTATGGTTTAAAAGAAAAGCACTGTTACTCCAAATTATGTGAATAAGAGTAACTACAATAGATTTTAGTTAACTGCACCAATCCCAACTCCCAAGTGTGTGAGGAGGAAAGAAAAGAGTTTCAGTCACACAAATAAAATCTGCAGTTTTCTGCAATACGACTATAATGAATGATTATATTATAGTGATAACACCTAATAACTTATTAAGGGTCATTTCACACTTTACAGACAGATGTAACTTTGAATAAAAGTTAAACGTATTTGGCTGATGCAGACTGGCATGTTGACTCCTCTTTTTGAACAAGAGGAACGGTCGAGAAGAAATGTATGCGATTATCTCACAATAGCTACCAGTTAGATTAAATCAAAATTAATTCTCAGATTAATACTGTAATAATTGAGATTTTTAAATCAATAACACCCATATAATCTACCCCACAGTGACACTGACATAAAAACAGGAAATGTAACATGTCTGCTTCTTTCAAATTTAAAATCAGCAACTGATACAAGTTTCTAAAGTTTAACTGTAACACATATAATATAAATACATTATAACCTTACAGGTTTAAATAGAAAGCTAAAAGTGAAATTCTGCTTAATTTTATATTTTCCCAGAAGTGACCAAATGAATGTAAATATTATGCTCCTCTACATGAGTTGTTAGATTTACTATTTCGCTTGCAAAAAAATAAAAATGACTCAAAAAAATATTAACTGTATTCAAGTTTAAAAAATAATATCCCTCTAGTTTAAATGAGTTCAAACTCCATTATAATACACCATAAATCCATGGCTTGTGGTTCTGATTCTTGTTTGGGCCAGTGACTGTCATGAAATCCAATGGTCCCTGATCAAACCAAAATAACTATGAGCAAATCACATTCCTATATTTTCATAATGCATACAAGACAAAATATTGCTGAAAAATATATTAAACTATTAGTTGATAAGTGGATGTATTTAAGAATGATAAAAAAAATACACATCAAAGGGCAGAAATGACCAGCAGCATAAAATATATTATTCTACACTGAATAAAAATAAAAACTTAAGACACCAGTTGTACACATAACTTTAATTCCGTTTATAGAAACACAGAAGCAGGGTATTTCACAGTCATTTCTGTGTTTTTGGCACTATTCTATATATTCAAACAAATAAAATCTACACTGGATTGTTAACGGGCCATAAGAATAAATGTTTCCCTGGTCACAAATTGTATTTTTAAATGTGGAATTGGCCAAGGGGGCCATATTAAAGGTAGTCTAAGGGCCATAAAAATAGACTGAATTCACTCGTTTTTCCACAGACAGAATAACTTCACTGATCACTCACTTAAAGTTCAAATTTAACCAGTCTAAATTTTCCATTTGACAGCTGACTGATCCAAAGGTAGCACACATCCTCTAAAAAAATAACTAATATTAAAAAAAACTAGTGCCACCTTTAGTGTCGCCCTTTCCAGGCATTCAAGCGAGCAGATACAAAAATAACAGAAGTCGCTCTCCGGACAAAGAACGTGCTAATGAAAGTTAGCAAATCTAAGAAGCTAACAAAAATTAAATTAATAAAGCAGAGCGTTCAAAGCAGCCCCGAAACGTCCACCAATGTTACTGATATAAAATCATTTCACTAATTTTGGAAAATCTTTGACTCTTCAGCGACCACATTCAGCAACTACTGAGGAAACCTAGGTGTGTAGTTCGGCTAACACCACCATGACGCTGGTAAACACCGTTAAGAACCTAGCTCCCATATTTGATAGATTTAAAGCCAATAAAACATAACTCCCTGTCCATTAATCCATGACCTGGTAAAAATATGTTTTATGTTTACGTTTCAACTTAGGAATGAGCAAAGGAAATGTGTTTCCAATTTTTTCTAAGCTAAAAATGACCAAAATAGCATTTGCGAGAAGCTAACGTTAGCAGCACGAGTATGTTTCATATAAATGTGAACGGAAAAAAAATATTTCCATTTTAATGGTTTTAAATCAATCAGCTACATTATGAGTTGTAAGGATTCCCACAGTCACATGTAATGTTTAGTTTGAACATTGGACATTAGTTTTACGAGATATAGTTCGCCAACGGTAGCATTAGCCTTATTAGCTTGCCTTCCTCGGCTCCAACTAATCTCTGAATATGCTAACGTAGCTACAAACGTTGATTTCTTAAACCAGTCTGTAAACCTTCATTCAGCCAAACGTGGCGGTGGCTTTCGGATACCACCAACAAAACACAAAGTGGCTATCATAGTTCCATCAACGAGAAACACTACTAACTGAAGAGCAAGCTACTTTTTACCTAAAGAAAATGACAGCTGTTTTCAGGAATTAGACTCCCCCTCCCTCATGTTGGTGTAAAACGGACATCCCCCCCTACTTAAATCTCAGTTTTTTCTTTGAATGTAATCCTGTCGATTGTTGTTTGTTAAATACATTCTCAGTCTCACCGTGCTTCCAGTAAAGTAATTCAGATCGTCATTCCTTCTAGTTTCCCCACAACAAACTTGATGAAATGGAAGGGTTGCAGCGCCTCCAGTTTAGTTTGATTTTCAAAATAAAATGGCGTCTGTCACCGCTCGGCGCGCTCACGCTACCAGGCGGAGACGTGCATGAGTTACCCGATGAGGCCAGACACCTGAAACAAATAATATAAGTATTTAACACAACCGAAGAAAACTAGGGTATTTAGCGTTATTTTTTTTTATTCTAAACAGTTTTTCGTAGGTAAAAACACATAAAGACAGTTACAAAGTTGGCCTTTTATCACCTGAAAAACATATCCATAATTAAAGTTCTATGTCCAAACAATATTTTTGAGAAACTCTTCCATTCGTTTATCTTTAGTCGAATTGATTTCTGCAGCAGTGTCTTGACATGTCTACCAAAATGTTGAGAGAATAAACTTTAAACTACTTTTGTTAGTTTATAAGTGATTGTGTGGTTTAGCACCAAAATACTGTTGTCATTCTATCAAAGTTCCAGAAAACAGCTAGGCTGCTGAAACACCGAGTTCCTTTGAATTAAGGTTAAATCCCCACCTGTTTACAGCTGCCTTTGATCAATAATAATATGAACATTGATTGATGTATTTGATGTATATTTGCTTGATAATTTTGAGGATGGCATTTGACAAAATGTAATGTTTATTGCTAGTTTCATACGTGATTACCATATAATATTTTTATGGTGTAAAGCACTTTGAACTGCCTTGTTGCTGAAATGTGCTATACAAATAAACTTGACTTGACTTGAATACGCCATGAAATACACAATACACAATACGCCATGAAAAAGGGTTTCTCCCCATATAGATTTTTGCAGTCTTTGCTTGTTTGTCACTCCTAAATGTTTGAGTTCATAAAAAATATATATTATTGCCAAATGGTTAAGCCAGCCTTGTGGAGATCAACCACTTTCAAGGGTTTGCAGTTTTTTAGCCGTATTTGTATCACTGTAGATGCAAATACATTCTCTACATTCCTTAATGTAGAGGAATTTTGAAAGTTATTCAAATATTACATTTTGCAGGACACATAACTTCAAAAAAGCTTTAATTTTGTCATGTCACTCCACAGAATATTTTCCCTAATGTCTTAGAAATCCTCCGGATATTGTTTTAACCAAATGTAAAAGCTTCCTATGTTATTTTTGGTGCCTGGAAATATGTCATTGTTACACTGTCTGTTATTTTTAAATCATGAACTCTTGCCTTAGCTGACCCAAGTGAAACTGTACATGTTGTACAGGGTTCTTCTGTGAACCTCTGGATGAGCCGTGACATGTTCTTGAAGTAATTTTGGTAAGTGGGTCAAGTATGGAAACTTAACCTTTTGGTTACAGTTCACATCACTTAGAGAAGACCATACAAACAGTGAAATATGGTGGTGGCAGCATCATGCTCTGAGGTTACTCTTCTCCATGTCGAACTGGACTTTCTTCTTTTTTTATCAACGTGTTGATAAAAATTATGAACAGCTCTTAATGCCAATCAGTGTCTGATTGAAAGTTGAAGTTGAAGACAGGTTTTGTGTTTCAAAATCACAGTGAGTCTAAACTTACATCCACATCAACAAAATAATGACTTTGTGACATTAAAAAAATGTTAATAGCCAAGCCAGAGATAAATCTGACAAAAAATCTGTAAGTGATTCTAAAGACATCTGAGAAAGTCGGAGAACTTTTGAAACTTTTGACAAATATTGTCAAGATATAGGTTGGTGACAGATTTCTAACAAAAAAACTTAATGCTGAAACTGAATCCAAGTGCTTTAATAAATTACTGGTTAAAGGGTGTACATACTTGCAACAAAGATATATCAGTTTTTTATTTTTTATATTTTGTCCTCATAGTTATTTTTATGCAAGCTGTAGAGAAGATGTTACTTTAACATGTTTCAGGTATACCTTTGCAAATATTGAGCTTTATCTTAATATTTTTATAATTATATTTTCACAATGTTTATCATGTCATTGTGTATATCTTGTACATGTTTTCATCAGACTCATCATTATTATTATTTAGTTTAAAGCGTCAATTTTGTCTTTTCTTATTACCTGTTTACAATTTTTCCAATGACAGACAAGTATTGCATTTCTTTGTTCACTAAAATTTAACCTGATGTGATCTAATAAAACTTTTACCATTTACTCAGTTAAATTTAACTGAATAACTTTCTCAAGTCAATGTACTTCTAGGAGTAGTTTTACCACAACTTAATTTTTACTTTCACTGTACAGTAGTCTGGTGGGATGTCTGGTTTGTAAACAGGCTTCATTGATCTAGTGTTATTTTAGATCTTCTGAGCCTGTCATGCCATTTGGAGGTCAAGTAAACATACAATAAGCCACAGACATTATCTGGAAGTATTTTGCTCTGCCCTAATATGCAAACACTACTTACTTCAAAAGTTAAATGTTATGGAAAAAGTAGATTTGGGAATGAGTGTCTCTTCTGTCTGAATTTATTTTTGTATTGAGGTGATTTATTTTTATTAACTTTTTATTAGAACTTGCACGTATTGTATTTGTCTGAATGACTACATTCTTTTCAGATATTTATTAAAATTAGACAGCAAGTTCTCAGTGCAGCCTTTTACCTAATACTTCTTCACTGTTACTTGAGTAATTTTTCAGATGGCTATCTTTCACTTGAGTAAAATATATTGAAGTAATGCTACTCTTACAAAGGAGTGGGTAGAAAATGACTCAAGTAAGAGTAAAACAAGTATTTTTTAAAAAGGGGGACTCAAATAATGAGTACCTAATCATGACATCTGATTTAATATAAAACATTATGAAATATACAGTTATGAGCAAATTCTGTTTTTTAAAAGACTAAAATTAAGACTATGACTTGTAAGTACAGTACAACCCTCTAGGTGGCGGTAGTTGCCTAAAAAGGGCTCATCAGCGCGGCGCTCCTCCCCTTTTTAAAACCTCATTTCCACTGGAGCGTTCATGCTATACACATCCCTGAGGGACATCGACAGGGCATTTTTGTCTGATTCATCAGATCAGATGTGTTGTTTTTAGTCGAGTTGCAGTTTCAGTTTTAGAAAAATGTCGAATTGGGCGAAACCAGCTGCAGGTGTGCGGAGACCGTCCGGCAGTCCAAACGGAAGGTTAGCTTCTTTAGCCTTAGCAGCTAGCCTGCACGGAAGCCGCGAACAACAACTTTACCCAATTACAAGTGCATGTTTCCGCAGCGGGTGCGAACTTATATGTTCAAGTTACCATGGATGTCGACGTTAAAAGGGTTCTTGTTGTGTTGCAGTGCTCAGCAGTTGCGGCTGTTCCGGAGAGCGGCTCCGTACCCGAGTAGAGAAGAAAGAACCGAGGAGCTAAAGGATGCTCTGGACAGGTAAAAGCGGCTAACGGCGGCTAACACAACAGCTTAAACACATGAGAGGCGGGAGGGTGCAGCTTTTACTGGAAACTATACTTTTTAGACCATTTGTTTTCTCTGTAGGTGGAGGGCTGACTTGTTGTTGAATTTGTACTGTATAGTGTTATTATAAATCGCTCCCCCTTATTATTTCAGTGTACTTATTATTTTACTTAGTTGAATAAAAATGCATTTGAAAAGTAAAAGATTTCCACCTGGAGCTTGTTTGTGAAACATAAATTGAATCTTTTTTATATATCCAACTGTTTAACAAACTCTACATTGCTCTAACAGCACCTGCCTCATCAAAATTGTGAAACTGTTACCAGTTTTGTGATATTTTACAACTTCTTTGACTTATTTAATAAGCAAAATGCCATAAGAATTGTATGGAACTATTAATACTATATCAGATGTATATATTTTAGAGTCTGTAAATGATGATTTAAAAAAAACCCTGTAAATAAAGGCATCTGATATTTTAAAGAAGACAGTCTCTAGTATAAAACCTTAACTTAAGAGAAAATGTTACATATAGTCATCTGCTTGATTCATGACATAATGTAGATTATAATTGTCATTTTAAGATGGATTATGACAGGATATCTTTTTTTTTAAATCCTGTCAGTCAAAAAGACAGACGGGGCCTCTGATTTACACAGCAGTATTTGATGCTGCTGGTATTGAGCTCACACCGATGGGCTAACCTGGTGCAGAAAATCCATCCAACAAAAAAGAAAACTTGCAAAAGCTGTATCCTGGTTATCAACAGCAGGAATAAAATCATAAACGGTGAACAACTTGCATTGTTTTTAATTCAACACCAGGAATCCTGTGATGTTAAGGTAACAGTTTGCTGTCCACTCTGTTTGCATGGAATATTTTTGTTGCAATTATTGCACTAAGCTGATATTACAACTCTTTTATTCAAATGAAACCACTCGCTTCTAGCTTATTCTTTTTCGTTGGGATTCGAAAAGTAAACATTTGAATGATTCCGTTAGGATAAAAAATATTAACCCTGGATCCATTTTCTTTTTATAAAAGTTCTTCAACATAAAATTTGTTGAGTTGGCGATATAGAAATAAACTAAATTGAATTGAATTGAAATATTGATTATTGAACAGTTCTGGGATTCGTCTCTTCCCACACCACAAGTTTCTGCTAGAAGACGTGTCTGAACTCAGAGAACAGATTGGATAAGTTAAAATAATTTAAAGTTTTTATATGGTCCTAAAGATTTCACCCATCCCTTCAGATGATCTGAGTCCAGAAGAAAAGTTTCAATCTTCCCGTTTGCTGCCGATGTTGACAGTAGAAACACAGTAGATCAGTTTTCCGCTGCACTCCCCAGTGTCGGTCTGTTATGTAGAAGAAAAATATCAACTTGGTTTGTCTTCAGAAGGAAACGGGGAAGTTTTTCTCTACAGCAGTCAGGCTTCACTTTGACTTTTACGTTAATTTCTGGAAAGTCTCCATTATCCAGATTCTCATTTCATCAGGTGTATTGCAGCCTGTTTATAGTTTCACATTAAGTGTGTTTCTTCATTTTTTCTGAGACTTCAGATGCCATCTGCTGGACAAAAACAGAACCTCATCTTTAGGTTGGAAATCTTTCGCATCATGGCTTTGATCAAAAGGCCTGAATTTTACATCAGTTTATGAATCAAAACTTAAATTGAATTATTGGTTTTAAAACTTTAAGGAACAAAAAATTCTGATTTGGAGAAACTAATGATTCAACTGTGAATTCCATTTAACAGACAAATAGATCTGCAGCTTGGCGCACTTATGTCAGGTGTTATGAACACAGATGTAATAATCTGCACCACTTAGCACTGCAGACATTTAAGAGGTTCCTGCCTCACTTTGTGGTTCAGAGAACTGAATCAGAGGTTCTGTAGATCAACATATTTGTTTTTTAGGACTCGACACTGAAACCTAAGGCCATCTGGACCCAACTCGGCATCAGAAACGCACACGTTTTATATTTCCTAAGAAATTTTCTAGTAATTTATCGTCATGAATCAAAATTCTTATCAGAATTTTTTTACAATAACAATATCCATGTATTGGGGATATCTGTGCATATCTGCAGTGATAGATATCTAGATAGAAGATTATTGTTACAGTATAGTATAGCATCTACATTATGCAAACAGAGCAACAGCATAAAGTATTAAATGTGCAATTGGTGTTTCGCTTTCAGCACATTTAACAGATACCAATAGGGTGGTGAGGAATGATTGCTACAAACTTCAAATTGCAGGTTGGACCAATGCAACAACAACATGGCAACTACCACATGTGTAAAAGCTACAGTCCAGCTTCTGTCTGTTTTTAAATATTGTTTTTCAGCAGGATTTTCAGTGTTTATTTGGGCTGTTTAAATTGTCTTTTTTATTTTTAAGGTCAGATCTGGTTCTGTTTTTCTCAGAAATTAGTTCCTAAAAATATGACACCTTTGTTTTTATATGGTGTCAAGTTTTCAGTTTCTACTGTTGTGCATAGTGCGTTTATGTGTACAAGTTACTCTAAGTTAGAAGGAAGTGGATCAGTCTTATCTGATCGCTGTCACTCTGAATACTGTACTCCACTGTTGGCTGCTGTGGTTTTTGCTGCAGTGTGTGCTGCAGTGTGTGCTGCATCAGTTGCGTCGTCACCTGTTGGGGTTTTTCTGTTTTTTAGGTCAGCTTTAACAAATATACACATTTCAGGAGTTCAACTGTGCAAATATTTAGAAAATACTTTGCATATACATAAGAGGAAACGATGTGAAAATTCCTGCTACCTTTGCTCGCGTTACTGTACCTACCTCTCCAGTTTTTAAACGGGGCTTTATGTTTTCAGTGCACAGAAATCTGTATAATATAACCACCCAGAAAAACTCAATGAAATTCTGCACCTTAATACTTGTTTTGCTCCATTTCTAGTTATGAAGAACTGGAACAGCTTCAAGGTTACTCCACCAGTGTCAAGTTTGAGGCATACAAACCTCAGCCAAGTGGTGAGACTTTCATTTTCATCATGCAGAACCTTTTATGTTTTTAATATAAAAGTACTACTCCTGGTCACTTAAATTACTCCCATCATCTAAATGTGCACTCTCCCCACCCATCCCACTACCCCTTCCCAAATTTATTGAAGTCTTGAACCCGCCAGTCAAAACTGAGGTTGTCACTCCGGCAGACAGACGTAAAGCTCTGTACCAGAAGTTCTACAAGCAGGTCCAGGAGGAGAGAAAGCCAGCCGACTGTGTGGTCCTGTCCGTCACCAACAAGTTCCTGTGAGTTTTCCTCTAGCAGTTGTTCAGCTGAGTTTAGATTTGGATGTTCTGCTTAGGATATTTAGCTTCCACTAATGGATATTTATCGTTTATTGCAGTTTCAAGATGTGTTCTGACTAATTGAAACACTTTTTCAGATCTGCTGTTGACTGAGAATTTATTTGAATTTCTTACGTTTCTTTTTAAACTGCTACGAATGGGGCATCTATACCCTATTGGGTAGAGGTGTGCCGATCGATCGGTCACCGATCATAATCGGGCCGATTTTCGTGAAAAAGTGCATGATCGGTGATCGACGATCATTGTCTCTTTTGCCGATACCGATCACCTACTTCTCATTTCGCAGCCTGCCTGTGCAGCTGGTCT
>NW_015114281.1:10056-10328 GCF_001443285.1 Poecilia latipinna | reverse complement strand
ACTAGAGGTGTGCCGATCGATCGGTCACCGATCATAATCGGGCCGATTTTCGTGAAAAAGTGCATGATCGGTGATCGGCGATCATTGTCTCTTTTACCGATACCGATCACCTACTTCTCATTTCGCAGCCTGCCTGTGCAGCTGGTCTCCTCTTTCCTTCACTCTGCGCAAACGCGCAACAACAAATCTTAAGCGATGTGCAACTATAACGCACTGAGTGAATGGGGAAGTTTGCTGCGGAAAATTGAAGCACGTCAAAATGCATCAACACA
>NW_015114281.1:0-6442 GCF_001443285.1 Poecilia latipinna | reverse complement strand
CTATTGGGTATAATGGTGAATAATTTCACCATTAGTGTCATTATTCAGCAAATATCTAATGCATCATCAGTGCTAGTTCTTGACTGCTCCAGTAAATAAGACTAACCTTATAGTAGCAGATACTTGAAGCCAATGTGATGGCAGCTTGGTTTGAAGTGAACCCATATAATCACACAGTTTTGCATTAAATTACTCCATTTTCAAATGAAAAAGAAAAATATAAATGGAACAGGTAAGGAAACTTGGCACAAATCATTCAAGGACATAAAACACACAAAGGCCAGGATTTGAAACATTTGAGCTACATGTTTCATCTGGTTAAGCTTTCTGACTCCACTTCTTTCAGACTGAAGCCAGACATGAAGTGTTTTTTTTTTTTCTTTCAACACAACATGGAGCAGCAGATGTTCATATTAAAAACACAAACTATTACATCTTTGAGGCATCCTCAGATGAAAAACTGCAGTTTTTTCAGACTAATAACAATTACCACTGATTTTGGAACATAAACAATATGCGGTCTTCTACATCGATGCCAGATATGTTAACACACATGTTGCTGTAATATCTTAATGGTTCACTATGTATCTGATTGGTTCGTTTTAGTGCAGTTTCAGCATGTATTCTCACTAACATAAACTTCTTTTTTTAGATAAACTGATCCGTTTTTCCTTTTATTCAGTCATACATGCACACCCATATAAATCCACCCAGAAATGATCACCAAACATTTCACATTAAAAGTTAATCCTCTTTGTTGGCTGCTGTTGTCGCTGTGTGGTGGTTCAGCCATCAGACAGGTAAGTTTTCCTTCATGATGAAAACAGGGACAGTTTAAAAATGGGTTGCGTGTCACTACACCATAAAAACAAACTTTTCTTTGCCAGGTTGGAAAATTGATTTAAATGTACGCTTATGTGTAGAAACACAGTCAATCACACACCACAACAAATGCAATAGGCAGCCTAAATCTTTACATTCAGACATTTTTGTCCATCTGACAGGAGAAACATCAAAACAGCCATTTTCACACTTGAAACATTTCTATGGAAGAGGGGGAATATTTAATGTTTACATTTCAGCTTTTATTTTGCATACAACATTCACACTTTCTGCTGAAAATGCAAATAAGTTGGCCAATAAGGCTTCTTGTTTGCTTAAAATACACTCACTGAAAAAGTCAAACCCAAACCAGTAAGAGTCCAACTCGGACATATGATTTGGTTCAGATAATTTGATTTCCACAGAGCTGGTGTGTCTAGAACAGATGCAACACATTGGCTGAAATCAGATACCCTATCAGAACAATGGCTGTAGGTCAGAAGACACACAAAGACACTTTAGATGTCTTGTTTTTTGCACCAAAAAAAACATAGGAAAAAGGTTAAAACCAGGACTGTCTTCAGGTTAAATCGCTGGCCACTTTATTACACCTTTCTAGTGTTGGTCTGCCTTCAGAATTATTCTAATTCTGTTAAAGATTCAATAAGCTTTTGACATTCTTTAGATATTTTGTTCTTTTTGAGATGATGGCATCATTCATTTTCTGCAGTTTTCTTGTTTATGCTTCATGAGAGTTTTGATTTTCGCCACAATCCAAATATGTTCTGCTCAATTTCCATCAGGTGACTGATGGACGTAATCATCAGAGCATCAATGGACAGTAGTCATAAAGTGGTGGACAGGACCAACGATATTATTCAGAGAAGCTTCACAGTTTAAATGATGCTCAGTTGGTACCAAGTGATCCAGATTGAACCAATAAAATATCCAATACATCATTATTTGGTTGTCCTCAGTCTAGACCAATACAAGCCAGAACAATCCACATTTTCATGTTTATGCCAAGTTTAGACCTTCTCCAATAAATCAAGACTTGTTGGAAAAGGTGACATTCATCCAACCTGTTGTTCAATTTTATTGTATTGAAGCTTCAGTTTCCTGTTATCTAAAAGTAGTCACACTGTGAAATTGGTTCATATTTAAAGTTATCAAGCAAGTTGTCTTCAATATTTCTAGATGCATGGAGTTCCTGCCATGCATTTAGCTAATTCATGTTTGTGGTAACAAGTTATGAAACTGAAGAAGTTCCTAATAAAGTGGCCAGTAGATTATTGCGTCCGTTTCCATTATCACACCGATCTACAGATGAACTTTAAAAAGAGTTCTTGCACAATTTCATATCTGAAAAATACCTTATCAACTGAAACTCAAGAAATAAGTTTTGTTTTTAAAAATATATATTTTAACTGAAGAAATAACTCTTCACCTTAGAAATGGTTATTTTATATGCCATCTAGTTAACTCAACACAGAAAAGTCTAGTTAACAAAGTGTTTCTCTTCCTCTCAAAGGGATTACCCCAAATCGCTAAGCCAGTGCTTGCAGGAGCGTGGCCTGTCAGTGGAAATGCTGTACCTTCAAGCGGAATCGGGCCTGACCCGGGCCCTGCAGGACGTCCGAGCAGACGGCTCCCCGTTATGTATACTGGTGGAGCAGAAAAACGTAGCTCTGTCCTCCTGCACTGTTATCATATTCTCAGAGTCCCTCAAAAGTAAGTCCGTACCCCTCGTAATCCTTCAAGCCCTCCCCAGAACATGTACGTTACAACCCTCAGTTCTTTAAAACTCTTTCCACTTAAACAAAAAAACTGCCTTTTGCTCTTGACACATTAACATAAAAGTTTCATAAAGCTTTCTTATTCTGCTCATCTTTTAAACAGGTACTAAAATTGAGTTCTGTTGAAGCAAATACACACCATGAGCACTAAACTTTTAAGGAAATAGCCTCTGAAATAAACACCATAACAAAACACCAAATGCAAACTCTGACGCTTAGAAAAAACTAAACTTATATCATGATTGTAAAGATGGGTCGTTTGTTCTTTTTGGCTTGAGCTGACAGTAGTTGACTTGGTTAAAACCTTCACGTTTTGAAAGGAATTAACGGCTAATCATAACCCTGACCTTTTATGCCGTTGTCCTGTTTCAGTATGACCTGTGGAAAGACTTAGGTGGCCAGATTGGAAGTTGAATAAGAAAAGTAATCAGAGTTGAGGTTGGGGTCCACAAGGCAGTACTGCTGACTCTGACTGCCAGTTTCACTTTTGTAAAAACTGTAGTTGGGATTTTAAACATTGCCTTGGCTGACTTTACTGGTTGACTTGTGAAGGGCGAGATGGTCTAATTAAGTAGTCAGTTGCGACAACAAGTAAATGACGATGACAGACCAGTTGTCAACTTTCCATAAAAATATATACTATAGTCCATCCAGTTGAGAAGCATTCTGTAAGTCGATCACCATCTTTGCTTTGTGAAATTGAGATTGCATTATTTGCATTTTATAAAACAAAGATGCATCACCAATCCTCACTAGGGAACAATCATTTTTAAAAAGTAGTTTGAATTTTAACTTGTGCATATTGTGATGACAATCTTCTTGGAAATCAACCTACGTTTCCATCCTCACAATGCACTACATCTAATGGTAGGATCAAAATTTGCATTGCCACAATCACAAAGACCAGCTTGGATGCAATACTTGGTCAGCTATAAAATATGCACATCCAACTATATTTGGAATATTTATATTCACATTCAAATTTACATCAAATTTCAGTAATAACCAAAGTAATCAACTTTGTGTCATTACCCATGTGGTTCTTACAGGAAAATCAGTTTCAAACACTTGAAAGAAACAATGTCTGTAAAGTAATAAACTGTAGAAAGCAAAGTGGTCAAATTTATCCCATTACACGTTGCCAACAACGTGCAATTCACTCCAACGTAACAGTCTATGTTAACATTCACTGCACAAGACTCCACTCATGAAAATAAAGTTTAAAGTTCACAGCAGAATATTTGGAGAAGTTGGTGAAATACTGGTATAGTCTGAGATTAGACCAAAACTGAACTCACTAGAAGTCATTATAAACATTGTAGAAAGACTGGTTCTGCACATCACTCCTCCCAAAAACATTCTGGCACACTTCATATTCCTGAAGAAACGGAGAGAAATGCATTAAAAAACTCTTGGCAAGAGCCTGAAAATGAATTTCCAAGCAAGACGAAGGGGCCAAACACACAGCAATGGACATTTTTCATTAGTTTCAGAAAAAGAACTAACTAGAATGACCAAGTCCATCTCCTGACTTTTATCCAGTTGAAACTCTAAGGAAAGCTCTAAAGATCAGAGAGTGAAATCAGAGAAATTACCTGACATTTTATGACAAACATTTACTGTATATTTTATAGATTTTGTTGAGAGCCTGTCAGAAAAAGTTTGGTTTAACCAACAGAACAAATGACCCAATTAACTGAAACACAACTCAAGTTGGAGGGGAAACTCCTTATTTTCATCGAGTTTTCACATTTGATGCCATTTACAAAATCTAAACCTGACTTTCATTTACGTGCTTCATGCACCACAAATCTGCATACAAATGGAAAACTGTCATAAAATAACAATTTAGGTAAGATGAGAAGCCAAATAAATTCAACCTAAACTTGCCACAAAATAAGGATTTTTGTTTTTTTTCCCTTTTGTAATGAAAAAAATGGCTATAAATCTAGGAAATTTCAAGTGCTGCCACAATTGTAAGGAAAACACATTTGTTATCTGTCACACAGTAACGGTCTTGTTGGAGCTACATTTAATTTTCTTTTGAAATAAATGAAGCAGTATTGAATTAAATCTGAATTTCCCAGTTTTACATGGGTGCAACACAAGCTGCTGCTTAACCCACACATGAATTTTCCTTACCACCATTTAGGGGAAATCGATAATTTAATCCAAAGAAAACATTATTATACAAAAAAGATGAAAAACAAAGAGAATAAACACAAGTTTTGTCATTTACACAAAAGATGCTTTTTATTGTTTATTGTTCCTTACTCTTAAAAAAAGAGACTTTTGTCTCCAAATTTCACTGGTTAAATTATCAGCAGCCACATAAGCAATACAAATGCACAATGCACAACATTTCAGGTGATTTTTGATGAGTAGACAGTCCAACTAATTCACCAAAATTGAGTGAATAAATGAGTTATTTGCCCTTTACAGCATAAGACTAAACTGTTAAATGCACAGTTGAAAATCAAATATAAAATTGTTGAATCATGAACAAAGCAAAACTTCAACAGAAAGAAGCTTGTAAGGAAATTTTATTGCGATTGCATAAGCTCCACACTGCGACCCATTATCTCCTTAAACCTCAGCGTTTTAAACGCAAAATTTGCTGAACAAATATTAAAAAATAAAATCCACCTGATTATGATGGAAAAGAACAATTAAAAACCTTTTCTTCACTCTAAGTTGAATTTTCTTCCAGCTCGGTTTTAACACTCCCGTTTTCCTCCCAGTCCACCGTAACATGCCTAAAGACCAGGCTCTGGACTTTGTCCAAGCCGAGTACAGTCGTGGACTCCACAAGGAGAGTTCACCAAGGGATCCTGCAGACATCGCAGCGCAGGCATCGCAGCTGCTGGACGACTTTCTGGATCGAGAAAAAATTGCACGGCACACAGTTCCCTCCGAAATCCGACATCTCCTCTCGCTGCTAGCCGATGGGGTGCATCTGTATTTGGAGGAGCTGGAATCCATCTCGGAGTACGTCGCTTCCCGACAGGACCATTTGCAAGGTGAGACACTGGTGACTGATTGGGGCTCATACAGTCTGAACAAATGGCTGCAGTTTACGGTTTCTTTCTTTTTCAGCTCTGGCCTTAGGTGATGAGGATGATAAAGGGAACATGATACCCCCAGGATTGGGGAAACCCCCTCCTCTGCTTCCTACTCCACCCGGCCCACCGCCTCAGTCTGCCTCAGTAGGATCTCTTGGGGACCACTCTCCACCTGTTTCTGTAGGTCTGCTGCCGACACCAGGTCAGGACTGCAAGCAGCTACATCCTATTTTACTAAATCTACAAGCAGTTACCAATGGGCATGGGCTGGTTTCAAAGTATACTGTGGTTTGAAAAAGTTAGTTTCAAAACCATGAAAATATTCTGTTCTGTTCCTGTGGTATAGAAACGTTGAAGCGTGATGTCACACATGCAAGATCTCGCCCCCCAGCTCCCTACTGGAGGGCAAAAAACGATGACAACCATTGGCTTTAGTTGTCAGGTTGTCGACATAAGTTTTAAATGTACTCGTAATATATGAAAGAAAAACGGACACACTGTTTTGCTATTAAATTTCAATAGCCGTCATAGAGTGAGAAAAAGAGTTCAACTTTTTTTCGGCATTATTTTTCCCTTTGCTGTAGTGCACTGAACTGAATTAATGCCTACACCTCCAGGTTTCATTTTGTTAATTGTTCTAATGCAGCAGCTCAGCTACAGACGGCAAGTAGAATAGGTTTTTTTTAGGTTTTTTAGTTTTTGTTTTTTTTTTAAGGTTTTTTTAGGTTTTTTAGGTTTTTTGCCGTCCTGTGTTGTGTGCAT
>NW_015114280.1:139949-147162 GCF_001443285.1 Poecilia latipinna | reverse complement strand
AGCATAATCAAGGAACTATTTTACTTTCAGTTGTTATAAAAATGCTACATATACAAAATATGTCTTAAAAGGAATTTGACTTCATAATTTATTGCCTTGTTATTGGGCCTCTGTCTCTTTAAAAGCTCTTGTTCTTCCTGAAACTCCGCCTTCAGGAAGTCATCATGGCATAGCTCCTCTATGAATCCTTTAACAATGTTTTTACCAGCGTTGACCTGAGAAGTAGTTTGATTAATAAGCTCAGCTAATTGCTCTTGGCTAATCTGAAGGAGCTGAGCGGGGGAGTCGGAGGAGCTTCATCCTGGAAGGCGGAGCTAGGTCCACCCAGCTGAATGGTTGCTATGGGCGACTAAAGGACTTTTCAAACATGCATGAAAACATCAAGGCAACACTCCAGGTATGTTTTGGATGAGCAAGTAACAATTATGTAAATCTTAAAAAGTTGATTTTACATAATATTACCACTTTGACTTGATTCTCAACTGTTTTTTCAGTGAGTGCATCTGACAAACTGAATACATATAATAAGAGGAGAAATGTTTTAAACGCTGCACATGTTCATATTTTTAACTCAGCATTGATTCAGACTCTCCACATTGTTAGAACTCTACATCTAAAATGGTTATGGATTGATATGGAAGAGAAAACAGTTTACTTTGCACAAATTTCACCTTTTACCTTTTGGGAAAAGGCAATAAATATTCTATGTGTGAGAAAACACTCTCCGGCTGCCCTGCTAGGTACTCATTTCCAACATCTTGTTAAGATAAATAGTGGATCAGTCTATCACACTACAACAACGCAACACATGTAGTCATGGCAATGTGATGAAGATGAGTTGGTGATGTTCCTACTCGTCAGAATCAATATCAAAGGTAATTTTAGTGACGTTGAATGTTGCATGGTTGTTGATTCCAAACAGGCTGGACTGAGTATTTCACTACTACTAGAACTTTCATTTTCTTAGGAATAATCCAATAAAAGAGAAAACATCCAGTCAGTGGCAGCTGAAAACATTGTTCAATAAATTAATGGGAACATTTTTTGGATGCACCAAAGTCACTGGATCCAACTAGTCCTGTTTACTATTAAATTAGAAATAATGATCAAAGTGTGGTTATTAAAAATAAATACTTTGTGTTGTACCCTAGATATTACTCAATGTAAGAGTGATTTAATTTATCAGTAAACAAAGTCTGCATTTGGTTAAATTTCTACCATTTTCAAATTGTCCCCGGGCCACACTTTGGGCTGGTTGATAATATTGCAAATAAAATAACTTTCATTCGGAAATGTTTCCACTTCATCTGTCAAGAGTTGTGCACATCTGGTTGGTCCACTGTGTGTCCTTCAAAGTGGCTAACATGAAGTTTACCTACATCATATGAAACAAAAAACCTCATCAAGAACAAAACACCAATTACACAACTACAGCTTCCTGAAACAGAGGGGCAACAATGTGCAGTTTTAGATCAGTTGTGCAAAGCTGAAGTGTAAATTATGTAAGCTAGTTAATGCTAGCTTATTAGCATTGAATCCTAACACTGTCTTTGACCCCAGTTTGTTCAGTGACTCTTGTGTCATAATGTATTCACTCTGGTTATGTTTTCCAAATCCAAACAGTCTTTTTAGGTTCTTTATAACAGCCTGATGGAAGTGATGTCTAGCATCCTTCTTAGCACATTTGTGCATTAGAAAGTAACTTTACACTGCAAAACCAAGAATTCTTACAAAGAATTTTTAGTCTAGTTTCTTGTGCAAATATGTTTGTTCACTTGAAATAAGACAGAACTAACTTAAAAGTGACTTTTCAGCAAGATATAAGAGCTTGGTTTAAGTAAATAATTCCTTAATATTGATTTAAAAAAAAACAACTATTCCATTGGCAGATTATTTAATTTATAACGACATTTTTTCCATGTTATAAGTGAAATTATCTGCTAATGAAACAAGGTTTTCCACAAATATTAAGAAGTTATTGACTTAAAACAAGCTCTTATATCTGAAAAGTTACTTGGAAGTTAGTTTTGTCACATTTCAAGTAAACTAAGACGTTTGCACTAGAAACTGGACAAAAACATTTTGTAATATTTTGTGTTTTTGCAGCATAGAGAGCTTCTTTCTCAGTCATGGACTGAGTGGAGATGGTGTACATTTTTAGGCTAGACCATCCTGTCTGCCATTGCATTGAGTATATCTATAAATGTAAATTCAGAGGTAGAATCTATGCTTATGAACAGAATGCATGGCAACGTTTTTATCACTTTGTGATTGTGAATCACTCAGAGCATCTCCCTGTTATTCCTTCTGTGTGTTCTCTCTTTCCCCCTGTCATCTGTCCATTTAGCAGTGATGCGATAAGACAGCTTTGGCTACTCCCACTCTGGGTACATCTTGATACAAGGCAGGCTCCCTGGGGCATAAACCCCAAGGTCTTTGTATACCTCACCTTGCGCAGATCAATCTCCTGGGCAGTTTCCCAGAAGGAACACAAAGCATTACAGCAGAGGCTCCACCATCCCCAGGCAGCAGAGAGAGAAAAAACGCAAAGACAAGGAGAGAATGACAAGGAAGGAGAGAAGGGACGTGGTAAATAGGTGGGGGTTTGGGATTTAGTCTTTTCTTCCAGGACGAGAACCTATCTCTGGGAAAAACGGGGGGAAGCAAGGCTGTCTTGGAGGAGGAGGATAAGGTTTGATCCCTTCATTTTCCCCTCCTCCTCCTTTTGCCTCTCTTACCACCTCTCTCCTCCCTCCCTCCTTATCTCTGCTTCTTCCATCTTTTGTGTCCTCCTCTCGCTCAGTGTAATCCAACGTGACACAGTTACAGATGGTCTATCAATGCCACATCCCATCAGAGCCATGTTGAGGGGCCTGCTGGGGGCCAGTGGGGGCTCGTCCAGAACCCTGCATGTCTTCCCTGTGTGCATGTATGGGGCTTGATATTCATTATGCATGTCTGTCCACCTCCTACTCGTCTTCCTTTGCACCTAGAAAACAGCTTAGGCAATGAAGAGGGCAGAATAAATGTGAGTTTGATATGCAGTTGGGGTACAAGGCTCATTGCTGCAGTGTTGTTTGTTGTCATATAATTCATGAGAGGTAGATAAAAAAAACAAACAAAAGAAACAATCTAACTCTGCAAAGGATGGAAGATTAAAAGAAAGCTCCTCTGTGCGACCTCATCATGGTAATGGCTTTCCCAGTCTATCCTTGTGGCTATTTCGTTACATAATCTACTTAGAAATTTTCATCTCATACCTGAAAAGATAAATGGGTTTAACTAATCCTTAAGGTAAAAAAAAAATCCACAAAGGTATTTTCTGATGCTAATCAAGTAATGAACATGAAACATTCACCATGTGAAACAGGTATTAAGAGTATAGAAACCAAAGACAGGAGCTCAATTTTTACTTTTAAGAAAGTAATAAAGTATAATATTCTGTCAATCTGTAATGAAGTGTATTGATTCAGTCTGTAATGAAGTGTATTGATTCAGCCATTATTTCAGGAAGATTGTCATCTTCCTGAAATAATGGCCTTTGTATTATTTATTTATTTATTTTGAAAAAGTTAATTTTTTGCCATCTTTTGGAAAGAAAGAGGTGACGATTTTTTTTTTTTTTTAACCAAAATTACTTTTGGCAAAAAAAAAAAACAAAAAACAAAAAAAACAACAACTTTATTTTATGAAGGAAACAATATAATTTTTCTTTATTACTGTTATCTTTTTATATAGACTTTGACTGTTTTGTATTTAAGATGTATTTTATAGATGGCTGATTGTTGCTTCGTTACTTATCATGTAGTGAATCGACTTTAGAGAAAAAGGGTAGACTATATAAAAGTTTCTTTCTTCAAACTTCTCCTTTCAAAACTTTTCTTTATATCAACATGAGACATGTTCATGAAGTTACTAAATTTCCATCCATCCATTTTCTTTACACCTTTGTCCCTTAGTGGGGGGACAATGTTCCGGGCGAGAGATGGGGTCACCCTGGACAGGTCGCCAGTCTGTCACAGGGCAACACAGAGACACACAACCATCCACACACACACTCACACCCAGGGGCAATTTGGAGAGGCCAATTAACCTGACTCATGTTTTTGGACTGTGGGAGGAAACTGGAGTACCTGGAGAAAACCCATGCATGCTCACGGAGAACATGCAAACTCCATGCAGAAAGACCAAGACCGGGAATTGAGCCCAGAACCTTTTTGCTGCAAGGCAACAGCTCTACCAACTGCGCCACTGTGCAGCCCTGTTACTAAATTTCAAATGAATGAAATAAATGAATAAAATAAAAAGTGAAATGTTTTAGTGAGATCATTTACAACAAAGTGATGAAAAGTCGTTGTAAAACCCCCAACTGGTTTATGATCATTTTTAAGACCCCAGTAAGACGGTACAATCAACCACAACAACCGCCGGTAGAAGAAGACTGACACAACCACAACAAGCACTTTGTACTAACATCTCACCACTTAACCCTTAGTAAGCCAATGGAACAGAACAGGGGAAGCACATACCACAATTTACATCTCACACCATCTTAGTCTACCTCAACATTGCCACATTTCGAGCAGAAAACTAAAGGATGCCTTACTAATTGTTATATGGCTGCAACAACCACAATGTACCGAGTAACACACCATTGGTTGCTCAGCTTCACTCAACTCTTTATCAGAAGTAAATGTTATGATTCATATAAAAAATTTTACTTGTCTTGTTCTCAATGACAAAATTTAATCTCAAAGTAAAACTATCCAGCTATAACTCTAATTGGTACTGAATTTAGTTTTTAACAGAGAAGGTTAAAGTATTTACAGCTCATGACAAACATTGATAATCTATTAAACTAAGAGGTAATAATCCAACCGGATAATTTACACTTAGGATGGTGTGAACAGTTTTTTTGGCTCCAGTGGCCTTCATTTGAAAGTGCTGGGACAGGAAAGTAGAGCAATGAAAGAGAGGGAAGACATGGGGCAAAGGTCACTAGGCCGGGAACCAAACCTCTGATGCCGCGTCGAGGACTAAAGCCTCCTTATGTGGGTTGTGCTTAACCTCTGTGCCACTGCAGCACTCCCTAAACACAAGTTTCGGCTAAATTAATAAGTTGTCACAAATTTGGCATCCTTTTAAATGCAAGCATAAGGAGGAAAGCCATCACTAACTGTGACAAAAAGCCATGGATGTCTCTAGAGCTTGGACTTTGGGTGTGTGAGGACAGAAAGGGACAACAAAACTGGACAGTCAACACTGAAGTCCATCACAACAGCTGCGTCTCATGGTGCTTTGTTCTGACTGAGGTAAATGTCATTGGACCATCTTGTCTGTGGTTGAGCAAACTCTGGTGCCTTTTAGCAGGTGCTGCTCACTTTTTGCTACTTTGTGATCTCTGAAGGTTTGTGAAACCACAACTGAGCATCAGAGAGTAATCTAGATCAAAAACATCTTCATAACATCTGTGGTTTGTGGTTCTCATGCTGCTTAGACAGACTTTGACTTATCTCCCATCCACACATGGCTTACTCTATCAGTCTTCTGTGTTTGTTCTAAATTAAAACTGCAGTTCAACCCAGTATTTTTCTTGTTGGTGTCCCTTTTGTCGTCCACTGTCACTGCTTCTGTTTTCTGACTTCTGCTTTCTCTTGTCCATCCCTTCACCTGGGACTCTGCTCCACCTGAATTGTGCTTTGGTCTTATCTGCCTGATTTGCGCAAGCAGCATCAAACTCATTCTTGTGTCGGCCCTCGTCTTCAACTCAGTTGATCACACCAATTTCCATGTACCTGCCTTAGAATTGACCAAATGACGTAAAATTATTTTCCTCCCAATTTAAAGAAAATGCTGCAAATGTCACAAAATGTCAAAAATGGTCTATGCTATATAGAAGTATAGTTCAAATTATCTCTTCAAAAATGACTAAGGTAGCACCGATCCAATATTAACAGCTCTATTGGTTCTAATATTGAAAACAATGTAGATATATAGAGTATCAGTGACAATATACCTGATCTATTCAGTCTAATTCTATAATTTGTGCTCTGAGTGATGCCATGCTTTGTTATTTACTTTAAATTATGTTTAGATTAGATATTTAGAATTCCTGAACCATTTGAAAGGTTGTTGCTGTTTATTTTTACACGCTTGATCAAGGCTGTTTTCGCCGGTTTCATTTTCTTTATTATTTATTTTCCATTGTCTGTTTTATTCCTAATTGTTCTGACTGAACTGATTAAAGTTGTGTTGTTTTTTACACGTTTGTCCAAGCTTGTGAAACTGTTGGTGTAGTTAAGTGTGCCGTACTGGTACAGAATTATCAAATGCATTTGTAATTTAGTATCTTTATGTCTTGTTTTTTTTTTTTTATAGAAAGTTTTTAAGGCAACTCAGAACTGTTTGTATCGGATTGGTATCGACCGATACTAAACCTTAGATACTTGTATCATATCGGTAGTGAACAAAATAAAAAAAAGTCAGATGGTGCAGTGATGCATTCAAGACAATTTACAAATGTGTTTCAGATTCAGAATGTAACTAGAACTTGACACAAAGATAAAAAAAAAAAAAAAAACTTTCAGAGAGGATGATGTTTCCAACAAATGCAAAGGGAGTGGAGTGTACTGACAAGTGAGAAGAGAGTCATAAAGAAAGAAACCTCACTGACAAAATCACATGAACTTTTCATAAAGTGTGTATCTGTAACTGTGCGTCTCCGTGCTTGTGTGTTGCACGGAGCCGTGGGGTGTTGTCTGCCACTCCGGGCCCCTCTTGTCGACTGCCGGCGTGTCCCAGAATCCTATTAGGAGCAAGTCACACTTGGGTGGCACATTCATCATGGACCCTGCACATTCAGATTGCTGTTATGAATATAATTAGAGAAGAGCGCAGAGGAGATGTTCGGGGCACTCACACAAACTACACTTTCATATGTGGCTGCACAAACACACACGTCTGAGTTCACACAAATGTGACTTTTTTGCGCTTTATTGTACATTCACCATCATCGACTGTGCAAATGACACGAGGCTGGCTGTGCATTCTCAGACAACTCGATTCCATCTCTGTTTCTAACAGGTGAAACATGGAAATACAAAGAGAAAAGCCTGTACGCTAACACACGCACACACACACACGCACGCACTCACACGCACACACACGCACACACTCACACGCACGTGCATACACACACACACACACACATACA
>NW_015114280.1:131724-136286 GCF_001443285.1 Poecilia latipinna | reverse complement strand
ACACACACACACACACGCACACACACTCACACGCACGCGCACACACACACACACACACACACACACACACACACACACGCACACACACACACACACACACACACACACACACACACACACGCACACAAACCTCTGGCGATGTCAGACACTTAATTTTCACCTCGGTGTGCCTTGCTTCATCTCTGCATGTGGAGGCTGGCCTGCTCACTCGGGATGATGCAGAGCTCTGGTTCTGGTTCTGGTTCTGATTCTGTGGCTTGACGTGTTGGAATATTTCTACAGCAGCAGCATGAAGCAATAAGGGTGGTTCACTTTGCCCAATAGTTCCACTGTAGCATAAGAACAAAGCTGTGGCCACTGAAATCTAATTGCAATGACTTACTAATAGAATTCCATTTCCTCACATTTATTGCGTGCAAGTTTTAATTTGAACTGCAGTCATTTCTTCCTCGTTGTCGTCTTTCCACATGTGGATTTTAAGCTTATTTTTGTCCTTTTGAAAAATAGGATATGAATAAATGTAAAAAAAACTAAATTCAATTCAGAAATGTTTTGTTAATGCTAAGGGTAAACCGTGTGTTATTTTAAATCAAACTACATGTAACATGATTCTTCAAAGAGTGATTGTAGATGCTGATGGATGTGGGCAGGAGAGACCTCCTGTAGCAGTCTGTGTTACAGCGATTTGGAAGAAGCAACTCACTAGCTGTGTTTCCTGTAACGGTAGAATTGCACAAATTGAAATTATGAAAATAAATTTGCTTAATGAAAACACTCCCATTTAAAATAAAACAAATGTTTTTGGATATATAGGTTTTGCTCTAGGTTTAGGTGACTTTTCAGCAAGATTAAGATTCATTTAATTTGGAAAACTGCAAAGTAAAAACTTTTTTTACTTTCATGTATCATGTGACTTGTCACACAAGTCACATGATCAACAGCTGGACGTTGCTACTGAAGAAACCAATGAAGAAGACGACAGGAAATGGTAGAAGGATGATGGTTTGTTTTGGGTATTTTGGACAATGTACAGCTGTCACCAGGAAAAAATGCATTTTTTTAACATTAGCAAAATATAAAGATTTGCTAACATTAACAGAACCACAACTACTGAAAACCCTCCGTGGTCGCATCATGAAGAGGATGCTCACGGTTGTCCATAATGTGCCCTATCTTATGAAGACGGACGTTTCATGAACGCAGCACCCTGCATGTGCCCTGTGTTCACAGGAAACAGCTGATTTGTACCAAGATGAAGACACACAGGTGGACTCTAGTTACTAATTATGTGACTCTTGAAGACAAGAGTTCCATCCATCCATCCATCCATTTTCTTTACACCCTTGTCCCTTAGTGGGGTCGGGAGGGTTGCTGGTGCCTATCTCCAGCTAACGTTCCGGGCGAGAGGCGGGGTACATCCTGGACAGGTCGCCACTCTGTCGCAGGGCAACACAGAGGACAAACAACCATGCATACACACACTCACACCTCGGGGCAATTTGGAGATTTGATTCTTAGCGTTGCCTTTCTCAGCAGCCTGAATGGTAGCATGTTGGACGTGGCGTCTACCTGGCTGAGTGCAAAAAGCTTCATTTGTCCACTTCTGGCATTCCTCATGAGGCCGACATTGAGCTGTAATTGACTCTGTGAAAGAACTCGGCACGTCAGTGATGGCACGCCGGCCATGCCCCGCTGCATGCTCTCTCTCTCTCTCTCTCTCTCTCTCTTTCTCTCTCTCTCTCCCACCCTGTCACTGAGTGCTACCAGGAAGCCGGCCAAGACTCTTGGAGAGCCAGCATGTGTTTACCACCCTCTGAATGCGTGCCACATCAAGAGCTCTGCCTGCCATCTGAATGCTCTGTAATATCAATAATTGATGCTCTTGAGGAGTAGTAATTAAATTAGTTAATTATGCCGGTAAAATTACATGTAATTACGAGACTGGAGGGTATGTTTAGTAAATTAGTCTCATCCATGCTCAGTGTGTGTACTGCTGCCAAATTTTATTCCTTGATGACTAGGTAATTCTGATACCCTCTCCATGTTTAAACACAAACACGCCGTTTGCTCTAAGATGATGTCTGATCACGACTTCACCGCCGAGAATAGAACAGAATAGAAATATCCTTTATTTACGTGTCAGGGAAATAGGAGACTCAAATAAAGATACCAACAATAACAAAAACTAAGAGAAAACCAATGAGCAGTGTAACAATCTTTTAAATATGTGAAAAAGATAAAACTAAAAGAGCTTGCCTCCTGAAAAGCTACGTGAAGAATCATTGAACAAAAACACAAACGCAACACTTTTGTCTTTGCTCCCATTTTTCCTGAGCTGAACTAAAAAAGATCTGAAACATTTTCTATGTTCACAAAACAACCATTTCTCTCAAGCACTGTTCACAGATGTGTTATAGTGAGCTCTTCTCCTTTGCATAGACAATCCATTCCACCTCACAGGTGTGGCTTATCAAGATGCTGATTAGACAGCATGATTACTGCACAGGTGTGCCTAAAGCTGGTCACAATAAAAGGCCGCTCTGAAATGTGCTGCATTGTCACACAGCACAATGCCACAGATGTGGTGAGTTCTGAGGGAGCGTGCAATTGGCTTGCCGACAGCTGGGATGTCCAGCAGAGCTGTTGCCTGTGAACTGAACGTTCATTCCTTCACCATAATCTGCCTTCGAAGGCATTTCAGAGAACATGGCTGAACATCAACTGGACTCAGAACTGCAGATGTAACCACACCAACCCAGGACGTCCAAGATCATCTGAGCCCAGCCACCCAGAGAGCTGCTGGAACAATCGTTTTGGGCAACCAAACGATTTCTGCTCAAACTGCCAGGATCTCAACCTGACTGCAGTTCATTGTTGAAACAGACAGCGTGTGTGGCATTGTGTGGGTGAATGGTTACTGATGTCATCATTGTGGATGGAGTAGCCCTTGGTGGCGGTGGGGATTTATGGAATGGGCCTACATATGTTATGGACTCTGAACACAGGTTTGTTTGGCAATGGCATTTTGAATCAGAGAACCAGAGGCTCATTGTCCCATTCATCTCCTCATGTTGCAGCATGATAACACACGGCCTCATGATGCAGGGATCTGAACACATTCCTGGAAGCTGAAGGCGTCCCACGTCTCTCATGGTCACCACTCAGTGGACTTGTCACTGTTGAGCATGTTTGGGATGCTCTGGGTCGGCATATACGACAGCTTGATCCAGTTCCTACCAATATCAACATCAACTTTGCTCATCCATTGAAGAGGAGCAGACCTGCAGGAAACAGATCCTCTGATCTGTTTCAGTGATGTAAACCTGCTAAGTTATGGAAGTAGGGCAGCAGGACAAAATCAGCAAAAAGGATTCAGGAGGTTAGCTTTATTAAAGAATGACATTAATAACTTCAGACTATACACAACAGATCATGTATTTAATGAATTTTAACCCTTTAGATGGCAAATACGAAACTTGGATTTTTCACAATTGATACATGAAAATACATTTTAGCTTTTATGAACTGTTAGTTTTTGTGTAATCTGTAAATAAATTGCTCAACCTCTGTTCCTTAGGCACAAAGCGGGAAGAATTGCCATAGTTATTATATATGCATATGATTATATTATTAAATTTTTTCTTCCAAGGTTACTGCTTTGTTTTTCCATAATAAATAAGCATCAATTTTTATGAGTCGCTAGATTGAATTTGTATTGTTAAATATCATTCTTGCTTTTTGGGATTTGTTGAGGTTTGGTTAAGTTATTAAAGCACATGTGAATGCATCTGTAGCTATCTCAGGAAATTTCTACAAAAAAAATAATCCAAGGAGATCAAATCAAATTGATGTTTTAAAATTTCATTTTGACTGGAAGCTAGTTGCACAAATAAAAATGGCAAAGGGATAAAAGAAAAAAAAATGAAGATCTTATTAGAGGAAAAAAAATCTAATGAAAAATTCAACTGAGCCAAATTAATGCAATTTGCCTAAACAGCCAAAGTTACGCAAAAACAGAATTCAAGAGGGTAAATGAAAACAAGAAGTCATCACTTAGTTTATTTTTAAAACATATTTTATGACAAATTAGTTGAGTAGATAGGCCATATGTTTAGACTTCATAAAATAACATCACAGACTGATGAATGTTTAAGTTAAATCAATTTAATCAGATAAAACAGATCAATCTCTGCATTGTTAATCTGCCAGGATGGATCAAAAATATTCACAATGTTACAAACTTCTGACAAACATTCCCATGTACTTTTCTGATCTGCCAGTTAGAAAATATTTTTTGTTCATTTCTTTGATCACTTCTGCATCTGTGTTTATGGCTGAGGACATAAAGATGCAAATTTCCAGCTTTTTATTTGCCTTTATGTATTTATCCTCCATCATAAACCTGACTGCAGAAAGATGACCCGTGCAAAATGTGCAAAAAATTCCCTCGCAGAGATCATTCATGAGCCACCATCCTGATCTCCAGATCTGAGCCAAAAAAAAAAAAAAAATATATATATATATAAATATATATATAAATATATATATATATATATATATAT
>NW_015114280.1:103618-128588 GCF_001443285.1 Poecilia latipinna | reverse complement strand
CAAATTTTTTAGACCCCACACCTATTTCCAGATCTTTAAAAAAAAAAAAAAAAATATATATATATATATATATATATATATATATATATATATATATATATATATATATATATATTACAAACATCAGAAAATATTAAAGAATGCCTCATATTTCAAGGTGCAAGAAACAGTTTTCCTCATTTATGGAGATGAAAGGCAGCCAAAACCTGAGTTTAATAATAACAAAAAGATTTAATTTGAGATTTACGTCCCAATAGAAAAATACAATTGCATAATAACTCAATATAATTAAACTCTAAGTAGATGTCAAAACTTAATGGCTGCCTACATCAAGCAGCAGATTTTTAAAAGGATCAATAAATCAGGTAAAGTCCCAGCACAGTCGTCTCTCTGCTGAAACAGTGTCTAAATATGGCAGCGTACATCTGCAGGCTGTGTGTCAATAACGCCTGCGAGAGCCTGCAGGCTGCAGACCAACTCTCACTTGTTTGACTTTGCACTTTGGAGAGCAGCTTATCTGTAAGCCCCCGCCATATTGCAGCATCGCATTTCCCCCAAGACCTCATAAACAGCTTGTCAAACTCCTACTTGTGAAATCAACGGCATATTGTGAAGACCAGGCTGAATGCACAAGACAAATATCTTAAACTAATCTTTAAAAAAAAACAAAACACTCTGCCATTGTTGCTAATGAGATTAAGCTCTGCTGTAAAGGAAGTTTTTTTTTTTTTTCTCCGCTAAGCATCTCTGGATTACTCAGAGAAAATGTGGAAACATCAGTGATGCGTCATGCGTGGACGTTTCCATAGGCACGTCGTTTGTGGTATAACCGATCGTCCACAAGCTGATATTAAATTGATGGTGTAAATTTAATTTCACAAGCCGCCATTGATTTATTCAATGGTACACTCTTACATATTAGCCCACATGAAACATATTAATGATTGGCAGAAATGATGGTCCGTGTGGCCCTCCTGTGGCATGCTGGGAAAGCTTGGTGGCCCTGGGAGACTGTTGGTGTCTAACTTCGCCTCAGGCCTGATCCTTTTAATTTATGTTGGTAAAGAACTGCAAAGTGCTGCCTTCTCTCCAGAGATGCCTCTGCAAGTTAATTGCATTCTCCCACTTGTTACCGTTTTAACACTATCACTCAGATACATACACACACACACACACACACACACACACACACACACACACACACACACACACACACACACTCACTCACTCATTTATGGATGTTCTATTGGATGTCACACATGGTTTGATTTCCCTGACTTAAAATTCTCCTTCCTGGAAGGTTACTAGGTTTAGACATACGTCCAAGTTATGAAGTAGATTCAGTCTGAGTGCAGAAATGCACGAGTATACATACACACACACGCATGCACACACACACACCTTTCTGTTGTGCACATAGACTCATATCTATCTTGACAGGCGGAATAACAGGCTGATTGAGCAATGAGGAACCAACTGACTGAAGTCCATGACTTTACTGATGATTGAATATTGCTGTGATAAATACATGCTGACTTAATGCGTAGGAAAACAGATATGTTGAAATCGAAGTAACATCAGTTGTGGAGAAATGAACGTATCGCAATTTTCTTTTTTTAAATGTAGCTTTTCAAGTTGCTTAGACTTTACTGAAGTTTATGGATTTGACTTTTCCCAAATTTATTAAAGGACTAATTTGGATTTTATGAAGCAAGTGATTATGTAGAATAATTCTCTCACCTGAAGCAGAAAGAAGCCATATTACAGTGAACCATGTTTTCAGAGATTGCCATGATATCAAAATATTTCTTAAACTGTTCAAGAAACCTTTGAAGTTAAACTTTCTTTTAAATGGGCAGAATTATGTAAAATCAACTTTTTCTTAAGCTTTACATCATGTTATAAAGTTATTACATCATCAAAAACATACCTGGAGTGTTTTTATTCTTTCATGCATGTTTGGAAAAAAAAATCCTTTAATCTCCATGGCAACTGTGCAAAATGCATGGGTGGACCTAAGCCCGCCTCCAAGGCGCAGCTCTTCCTCTGAGCTGTAGTTTCTGACCTTCCGTGACTCCCCCACTCAGCTCCTTCAGACTAGTCAGCAGCAATTAGCAAACACCTGGTGGAACTGCTCATCTGCTGAGCTCATTATAGGAGCTGATTCTCAGTGAAACACTGGTAAAAACATTGTTAAAGGGTTAATAGAGGAGCCATGCTGTGATGACTTCCTGAAGGAGGAGTTTGAGAAAGATCAGGAGTTTTTAAAGAGACAGGGGCCCAATTTCAATACGTTAAGTAATGAAGTCAAATTTCTTTTAAGTCATTTTTGATATATAGCATTTTTATAACTGAAGGTAACATACTTGATTATGCTATAAAATAAAATACACATCATACTTCCCCTGTAAGTTGTTGAACTTTACACCTAAACATTTGCCTGAAGTGGTTTTGTATTCATATTCTACTTTGTGTTATTAAACTGTTGCTCAATCTTCCATTTTTTCCTGTGTCAATTGCTACCACTTTTACACACTAACATTTATATACAGTATTAGTATTGTATAATAATCCCTGTCACACATCATCTACAAGCTATCAACATCATCACCTATAATAATAACTGTAATATTTGCTGTGTCTCAAAAACAAAGGCCCCTCCTGGTCTGTCGTCTCTGGAGCTCTATTGAGTTTTATCAGTACTTTACAATCTGATCACCTATGATGACTGTATTGTTTTTCCTTTCTCAATACAAGGTTTCCTTTACAAGGTTTTCATTGACATAGACGTGAGTTACTTTCATCCCTTTTAAGGAGATCTTTTGCTTTTCATTAATTAAATGAATCATAAGAGCAGATTTGTAGTTTTTGTGCTTTTTTTAGGACAAGGTGAAAGCTCTCACTGCCCTCTTCACTTTAAATTTAAAAAATGTGTGCCTTTATTTATACCCTATAAAAAGCTAATTTATTTAAAGGATTTTAGTTCTTGTTCAAGAAGGCCTGTACTTTCAGCTGCAGTAGCACTTCTTCCTCTGTGGTTTTCCAGCCTGGTTGAGTCTGACATCATGTACATCTACCAAACAAAGCCCTGATCAAAAAAACTTTCTCCACATGACTCCTGGCAAACTCTTAGTCGAAAAACTTTAAACAAAAACAGGCCAATCTATCCAAGGGATGCTTGTTTTCAACACTTTCATCTCTTCTTTTCCAGGTGAAGGCCTGACCAAGAACTGAGTTCATTTACAATCTAAAAAAAATTAAGAACAATTATTTTTCGCTGTCAAGCTACTTCTTTAAGGAGAGATTTTTATTCTGAATAGAACACAAATCTATAGACACTATCTATTTTTATATATAGATTAGCTAAATTTGACATAATTCTGCATTCAATGTTATCCTTGGTATGTGTAGAATATGTATCATCAGGCATGTGTGGCATGTATCTGTGGTGGTTTTGTGTCAACGTGACAATAGTTTGTAAGTGATGTAAGCTGGAATGTTCCCCAGTTTCAGCTCCAAGTCGGTAAAAAAATCAGCAATCTCCAATTAACTTCTGAAAGCTGCTACTTACATGCTTAAGAATAAAACTTTAAATTCTGCCAGAATATTCAAACTATTTTCATAAGGTTGTCTTATTGCTTTATATTTTAGCACTGTAAGGCCAGTCAGTATTATCCTGTATGTCTATAGCGTATAAAGGCCAGTTTGGTGACAGAAGTGCCTTTAAAAAATAACAAATCAGTCATGCTCATCCAGGTTGTGATGATACTTCTAATGTTAGTTTTGAATCAGCCATTGTTCAGGATTCCAGTTTTTTATGTTTCATATGTTGGCCTTGGCAGTCTTCAGTGGATATTTCAGAGACAGTGTGGGGACTTCAAAGTTCCTCCAGGCTTATTTCTCTTTGAAGATGATTGAACTTCTCAGGAAGTTTGGGTTTTTCTTATAGACTGCAGCTCTGCTGTTTAATGTGGAACAAAAAGACAATAGGCCTTTTTGCAAAATCAAGATAATGCTGGTGGCTTTAATTATTTTCCAAGATTTATGAGCTCGGGTAATTATTCAAATTATCCAATAAAAAAATCCTGACATGTGGCTTAAATGTTTTCATATTTCGTTTATTAGCACCCTCTTGCTGTGATCGCCTGTTTATACAAATGCGTCTCTGTTCGTGTGTAGCTGTGTGTCTTTGTGGTGCAGCCATAAAACATTAGCATATATAAAGCTCAAGCACGCGCTTGCCATTTCACCCCCATTCCTAATAATGTGAGGGTGGGAGATCTGCATTTTATGAAGCCTCCACTTTCACAAATGACAACAAAAATCAAATAACCCCTTTAATTACATCCTATAATCTCTGCTTGATCCTCCTTTGTAGATGGCATCACAGTTCAGGTTATTTGCTTGAAGGATTTTTTTTAGCCTCGTTTCTTTTTTTGAGGCCATAGCATGGATGTAAAGAGTGGAAAAAGAGTTTTTGTGCCTCTTTATTCATTTACATTTGACTGCACGGCCTACTTAAAACAAACTGTTTTTCAACAAAAAAGTACAGATATTAAAAAAAAATGAATTATTGCTGAAGACTTGGAGGCTGGTATAGAATTGTTTGGCCTTTGTCTAATTCACAAACGCCTTGCAAGATTATAAGGGAAGAGGTTTTTCATCCAACTGGTTCCAGAGCTAACTCAATGCTAATGCTGGATTAGCAACAATTCTATATATTCAGCTCCTAAACACTCATGCACCAACTAAACATTTATTTTACAATAAAAAGTAGCCATACCAGCAGTAAACTGTTGGAGGTGGAAGATTTTTCCTTCTCAATGCATCAACTGTAAACTCATCTTTCAGGAATAATTCTGCTCTGCTGGTGAAATGCTCAGTGCAACAGATGCTTGCAGTTGGAAAATTATTACTTTTAATAAAAACCAAAACAAGCAGCGCTTAGCCTGGCAGAGGGCAAGTAAAGCCTGGCGGGCTTATAATGCACTGGGGGAAACCCTGAAATACATTCATAAACACAAAAATGAAGGATATTACATAAATAATTTCAGCATGTTTCAGTTCCTTTCATAAATGCATGACATAGTTCCAAGTTAATTATAATTTCCCCAATTAGTTACTGTTTTTCTTCAATTCAATTAACAAAATTATCTTAATTTCAGTTTCCGTTATTTTGTTGGTTTTAATTTACTGCAGTAACTTTGCTCCTGCTGACCCACAGACGAATTTTAAAGGAGACGACTCCGTATGGTGAAAAACATTCCGGCATGGACTCTGAAAATGGAGACAGAAAATTGTTCCACATTATTTGATCCTTTTTCAGTTAGCAACCAGAAGGGATAAAGTCGGCTCTCAGTCTCAGTTTGGCTCTGGAGGATTTGCGGTTGGATGAAATCTCTGGGCCTGAGTGGAACTGGGAAGGCTTTGAAACCCTTAGCTTTTTAACTAAAGCTGGAGAATATGTATCTATGATCATTTAATGTGATTAAATGTGTGTGTTTGGACGTTGAGGAAAAGAGTGTCTAGAGAACAGGGCCGTATCCGAGCTGAGTACAGGTACATAGGAAAAACTGAGTATTTCATGTGAAATAACAGAGTATGTTTTCAGTTTCATATTTCTGCCTCTTCTTTGCTCACTGCAGTTACAAGGTGACTTGTAACAAAGCAGCACTTGGAAACTGTGATTTTTAGCAGCAGGGTTCCTGAAATCAATCAAAATCTGCTTTGTGAGCACTGATTACTTAGAGACAGAAAACTTCAACACCAAAAAAAAAAAAAAAAGAGAAAACAAATCTATTTCTGTCTGAGCTTTGGATTGTTTTGCAGCCAAATGCTAAATTCTAAGTCACACTACCAGAAAGACAACAGTGTTCTGGGATGAAGGGATTTTCAGAGCATGAAACACTGAAATGTTGCCCTCTGAAAAGAGTTATGGTATAGGAGATGTGCTAATGTTGCATTTCCCTAAAACCATTTAAATTAATGTGCCATGAAATAGGTCATTAATGAGAATGCATGGGCCACACATGGCAACAGAGATGAGAAAGATGTCATCACACAGCAGATATTATTACACTAGACACTGCCCCCATTTTAAGCATTGGAAATACAATGACTATATAAAATGTTACAATACAAATGTAACATTTTGCATTCTGCACATGTAGCACTTTTGAAATAAACAACCAGTCTACATATTTATGGTGGCACTTTTATGTTGTGATTACAGAAAAATTCAGCATAATAATAATAATAATAATAATAATAATAATAATAATACTTTATTGATCCCTAAAGGGCGGGGGATTTAGTTTGTCCCAGCATAGCATACAATAAAAAAAGTATTTCTTCAGTACTATTTTCTCAACGTGAAGAATCTAATAAGTTTCAGTATTCAAAGCTGCTGTATTCAAAACATTTGATCTTTCAGACAAATAGAACTATGTTGACTCAATTAATTTTTTTTATCAAGTTAACTTGGCATAAACAAATGTGCTTCATTAACAATCCTTGCCATCCTATGCAGAGAAACTTTCCTACAGTTACTGCACACTTTTACTGCAGTTGTTCTGTGCTTAAAAGCATATTGATGTGTGCAAATGATGTGAGGTCATTAATGAGAATGCATGGGCCACACATGGCCCATGAGTGACCACTAAATTAAAATCACATATGAATACGTGATAAGTTACTGAAAAACACGCCATGCAAATTTATTTTCAAAATGTCAAACTGCGCAAATATATGGCAAATGGAAACACAGCTACTAAGACAAAGAGTTACATTTTCATTGTCTTTACTATTATTCATCTAAGTAATGTAGATTTTCATATGCAGTGGTGGCACAAAATACAAAAAGCATCTTTTTAAAAATTTGTCAGTGTGTTCCCACTAACATCTTTGCTATATGTATGTGCTTTTGTTGATGTAATGATTGAGATTTTTCTGTCTGTATTTGTTTCATTGCTGTTAACTTGTGATTTCACAGATGATTTGGACACTACCCTGCTGCCAAACAGGCCCTAGAAATTGCTCTTACAGATAAAATGTTGTGTACTTCCCTTGCCACCCTGCAGCGCGCTCCTCCATCACCGAAATAACCAATTTCCTTCTGTGTTCAGCTCGTAGGGCAAACCATGAGTGTGTTCTTTCTTTCCTCTGGTCTTCCTGTGGAGCATGCTTTAAAGTTTACCAGTTAAACGCCCTCCTTTTACTGCTGTCCAACTAGTGCTTTGTGGTGAGTAATCACCTTTTCCACCTGCAGACATGCTAACCGTATAGAAAAGAAGCATGAGAGAGCACGATAGTGTGTTTGCTCACCACTCACATAGTTTTGTGTCTGTGTGCATGTGTGTGTGTATAAGAGAGAGAGAGAGAAAGAGAGAGTTTTTGTGATTTATGACTACAGATTTTAAAACCGGTTGTGTTTTCTACCTCACAGGCTGCCTGTTGCACAAACTTTTTTTTCTTGTAAGCCATCATGCTCAGCAGTAGTTGTGCTGCAAAGACTAAGTGCTGCACACACATACAGTGTATACACTGCATACAGGTAAGGGGCTAGGGAACATCAAAACTACTGTAACATCAAAACTTTGAATTAAAGCTACAGTACGTAGCCTTATGTGTCATGCTGCATATTAATCACAGATTATCTGCAGTATGTGGATAATCTATGGAAAAAAATCAAGCACCTTGATTTTTATGTGTAAAAAATAAATAAATAACGCAACGAAATCTATGTAATTAATTAATCACAAAATTATCACATTAAAGTCCAGGCACTAGTTTGCGTTGTCCTCCTGAAATACGAAATGTCAGAGAGAACCAGCCGTCCAATTACCTTCTGTTCAGCGTATTCGAGGTTCAATCTCTTCTGCTCTTGAGCAACTGATTTTGGTGAAGCCAAACAGGAAACAGACAGAAACACTCAGTCACACATGTGCTTCCCAAAGTTGCGAAAATGTTCTTTTCACCATCTAGCGAAGAGGAGCGCCGTGTGTTGACAGGGCACGCGACGCAATGTGACTGCGCTGTCACCGAAGGTGTCGACGGAGAGACGGCGGCGCCCGGCAAGACGTGTAAACAAGAAACACTGTGAGAACAATCATCATCATCGTCATCATCCACCAGAACTTCTATGCACTTGTTACAAGCCCTACTGATAAAATATGAACTTCATTCTGTTACTGAAACCTGACTTGGTTGAAGAATCCCCAGCAGCACCTTTACGACGATCCGTACTTTGACGTGACGAGGTGTTTGGCACAATCCCGCTCGTGCCGCTTTGTGGCACAGACGGTAGGTGACAGGGACTTTTCTGTCTGTATGGGAGCTGACATGTTTCTAACACTTGTACTTCCCCAGCACTTTTTGAGCAGAACTTTCCCAGGTAGGACACAACATGACACAACCCACGTTAATGCCGCTGTCAGCTGACACACTTAAAGCAGCTGAAAACACTCCGGCGAGCTTCAATTAACATGAAGCCGGGACACTCAAAGCACACTGAGCTGCTGTCACAAGCTTTGTCCTTCTGTGAATGTATGAAGTGTGTGTGAACGGAGCTTTTTCAAAGCTTTTATTCAGGCATGGTTTTGATATATGATGACTCATAATGAGCTATAATGAGGAGTATCAATTACAGACACTTTTGCTCATGGAGTTAAAAAAAAAAGAAGGAAAAGTTGAAATTTCAACGGTTCAGATTTTGGACCTTTACTGCGCAATCGGAGTCATTATGCATCCTAATAACTGCATAAATCACCAATCTGTGTGCAGATGCAGTGTAAGAAAAAGAAAAAAAGAAGAAGCGAACAAACCACTTTTATTTATGGAGAGCCTTTAACGACTCTAATTACATCAAGCTATTGCGTGTGCATTGTTGGCAAAGCCACGGTAGAGGAGGCATTTGGGAGTAAGGAAGGGTAAAATGCTAAAGGATTACGTCAAACTGTTGCAAATCTTTCTCGGGGATTAGGGAGGCTTAAACTCAGGAGAAAACCCAAGGGTTTCTTCTCCGGGAATGTGTGTATGTGTGTGCATGTGTGTGTGTGTCACGTTTCTCCTCTGCAGATGACACACAACGCAGGTGAACAGCAGCACAAAAACTTCTGTATTGCTGGTCATGTGCACACCCACGTCCAAACATCTCCACACAAGACGATCTGATTCTACTGAATGTGCTGCTGTGTGTGTTACTGAGGTGTGAATGGGGCCCAGGACTGCGCCGCGCCACACCGCGATCCTTCCAACAGGCTTAATCTGCAAGATGACCTGCGGGGTCAAACCCATTCTCTTGGACGTGTCCCTTATTGTAGCAGGCAGTTTAGAGGCTCATCCGCAGTCAAGCCCAGTTAAAGCATGACGGATCTGGCGGCTATCAGACACTGTGGCCATCACATCACGTCTGTGTCTGTCTCAGTGGGCCTGTCAGGGAAGGCAGAGGGGTATCACACGCACACACTCACGCACACACTCAGAAAGCCACCCTGACAGCTGTCTGACATCTACTGTAAATGACAGACCAGAGGACAGCCAGAGAGCTGGAGACACTAGCTTTGTTTCTATTAACCACAAACTGAAAAGATCAAAATAAATGTGTTTAACTGAAACACATCATCTTAAAAAAAGAACTCACATTTAGCTTTTTTGCGTTAGGATGGGGTGGTTTTCCAGCTATAACAAAACAGATGTATGTTGCAAAACTGCAATGAAAACACTTTTTTTGCACCACACGAATCACATGATCGACAGCCTGATGTTACTACTGGTGGAAACGACAAAGAAGGCGACAGGAAGTGGCAGGAGGATGAAGGTTTGTTTTGGGAGTTTTTTCAGACGATGTGCAGCTGGCTCCACCAGAGCTCTCACAGCATCTCACAGCTCATAACGAGTTGTGTGTCATTCCAACGTGTTGAATCCATGGCTCTTCTGTAAAATCACCGACTATAATTTCTCCTAAACGTCTCATACGTAGCGGCCCACAAGTATAAAGTCCTTGTCACTCCGACGCCTGAATAAGACACCAACGTTTCCTCTGATTGGCTGATAGATGAAGAGCACTAGCACCATGGCTGAATTTTGAATGTGTCTCATGTAACTGTTTATATCCGTCGCTGCCATGATTTTCATTGATTTATTGCATGAACAAACTTATCCATGTGTTATTTTAATTTAATTTATTACTTAATGAAAACACTGCAATTAGGAAATTGTGTTTTTTCAACATCAGAAGAATATAGACAAAGATTTGAGGTAGGCTGACGGCCTGACTAATGGACAGTTAATCAGGCTACACAGATACCACACAACCACATATAAGGGCACAGGTGCATTCGCTGCAGCTTCAGTTCAGGCGGTTGGGTTCTGCATGGGAACAATAGAGATAGTGGTCATACAGTGCATAAGGGAGACTTTACAATGAGTGATAAGCTCCTAATACGGGCCCAGACAAACAGAGAGTTTGTCCAGGTGCTGCTCTTTGTCAAACTGCATGCATCTGTGTTCAGAATGTGTTTACACTGGGACAATGTGACGAGTCAAATCCATGTAGCTGCAACTCCTACAACTGCAAACATAAGCTGTGTTTCCACTGAGCACATAACTGCAAACTGGAATTACAAAAATTATTTTAGTTGAATGGAAACACGCCAATTTGGAAAAAGTCTCTAAAATGTTTTATAGTTACAGGATGATGTGGTTTATAGGTCTAAATAAGTGTATTTTGGAAAAGTGGCAACACTTTTTTCATATCACACGAGTCATGTGATCAACAACCAGATGTCACTACTGGTGGAAAAGACGAGACAACAGGAAGTGGGAGACGTGTGATTTTAATTTTATTTAATATTTAATGGAAACACCACGATTGTGAAATTGTGTTTCTTCAACATTAGTGAAATATTGACAAAGTTTTGTGCACATTTGTAAAGGAAACACAGCCACTAAGCCACTATTTGGGAAATAAACCAAATTTACTACTGCTTTTAGATTTGATTCACTGTAGACAATAAAAAAACAAAAAGCTTAACCTGTATCATATTTGTTTCAAAGATCTTCTTTATTCCGCTTCCAGAAAAATGATGCGGGATCATCTTAGCCAGCTGCAAATAAATAAATAAATAAATATATATATATATATATATATATATATATATATATATATATATATATATATATATATATATATATAAACGATCTGAGCAAAGACATTCGTTTTCCCAAAGCCTTCCCTGATAGAGACAGATGGTGTCCATTTAAAAGGTCCCATGGAAGTGTGTTATTTCTGGTTACGATCCACGCAGATACTGACACACACACAGAGGCATGGGGAGAAACACACACTCCTGCAAACGCAGACACCTGGTGGCATCCTCATCAGCATGTGAGCGCCGGCTCCCAAGGACACGTTTAAGCCTCTGTGCTTTCCTCTGCGTACCAACGCAGAAACAGATGCAGACTGTACGTCTTCACATCCGTCCACAGCTCTCTTCATCCCGAGCCATTTCAGTCTCTGGGCATAAATATCATTTACCCCTCCACCCGTCTACCCCCTGCTGCCCCCATCCCTTCTGTTTACTAGAATTTGAGCTATGAAAGTAAAGGCAAACGAAATTCTGCTGATGCATAAAATGAGGATGGGAAAGGCACACAGTAGCACCTGGTGGCGTAGCATCAATTGGTGGCTGTTAAATAGCTCGCTGTTTGTGCCAGCTGCTGCTTTGTTGGACTGAGACAATATGAGAGTTCCAGTAGCAGGAGTAGAGACCGCTTCATGTCTGTCTGTGTGTGTGTGTGTGTGTGTGTGTGTGTGTAGCCTGACCTCAGCCCACCCAACCCCCCCCCTCACCCCACACTCCCAATCCCCCTACTCAGAGCATTTTGTGTTTTCCAGACTTAGCTGCACAGATGTGAGATACTTCATGGATAGAACAACAGGATTCAACAAAAAGAGCCTCTGTTTTTTTTTTTTTTTTTTTCACACCACACCATGCGGTGCTGACCCGAGACGTCTTGGATGTCCGGATGTGTAATTCATGATGCCGCCTACCTACGACTGCGTGGCTCTGTGAGGAGTTTCTCTGCCGGGCGCTGCGGCAGGAAATGGTAATTGCTACTAGGCGACGCACGCTTTCATGCTCCATCGGTTCGTCATTTTTCAAAGTGTGATATTTTCCCTCTCGTGATCTGATCCACTCCTCGTCTGCACTCATTCACCACAGAATCAGATGAATCTCCAGATGAGAATATGTGGTCAATGCTGTTTTTGTTTTGTTTTTGTTTTTGTTTTGTTTTTGGGTTTGTATTTTTATCTTTGTCAAGATTTTCAAATGTTAATGTTACTCTGTTTTAACATTCAAAGCTGGTTTGATTTTATTTTTTGTAGCAACCCGTTCTGAAGGATGATGATTATTGGTTCTGAAGTGATCGGGAGTGGAGCATTATGCATGAGTGTCCAAACCTTTTGACATAGGGGCCACAACTTTCAAGTTAAAAGTAGCCCTTGGATGGGCCACAGAAATGTTATATATTCTGTTTTGAAAAATGCAAGAAACAATACCACTGTAAAAACAAACTAAATACACTATATCAATCTGATTTCTATACAGAAAGCATCTGTAAATCAATTTAAATGAAGAAGAACATTTGATGAGTTCCTCTTTTTTGTGTTTTTTCTGAGTAAAAGTTACTGGATGTTTGTAGTGCTATGTACTATCAAAATTAAAATGAATGACAAAAATTGGGTTAATAACATTTTTCCCAACATGTCACTGAGAAGTAGCTTCTATAAGCTCAGCAGATGTTCAGTTTGCCACTACAGCTCCTTTTATTTATTCCTTTTGTTTCTCCATTTTCTCTGGGATTCCAGTTGAAAACCATGATGTGTCTACTTGGACTGCTGGGTCTTGACTCAGAATCTCTCATGCAGAACTGCAAATTATGTTGTGAAATCCCTGCAACAACACTTTTGCTTCTGTGCTATTTTCCTAGTACCATCTCTGATACCCTCCACCCCCTTCCACCACCACCACCACCTCATTAGTGTACCCTGCCAACTCTCAAACAACAGACTCTTCCTCTCCCTGCTATTAATGAGGGAACTGAGGATTCCTAATAAGCAGTTTTTCTTTTAATTAAAAAGTCTCCATAAATAATCACCTCATAATCCACATGACAGATTTCATCCAGCTCCTACTTTATTAGATTACAAGATTAGAGATCAGGAGCAATAGGAAAAGAAAAAAAAAACTATCCATCCATTCGTCCGTCCATTTTCTTCTCTCCCTCCAGCTTTGAGGAATATGCTAATAAAGTTAGTCCATGTTAATAATTGATGGTCATATAACACTCTGCTGTGTGTTGCTGACCTAGCAGTATTAGTGAAGCCGGCCGTGCTAAATGATTTATTGTGTCCAATATTCTTCCTGGAGGGATTCAGAATTTCTAATAAGAAAATATTCCTCCTGTGCCGCTGTGTATTTATCAAACAGTAAACTGTTTTCTGATAGGCGCAGAGGGTCTCTGGGTTTCCGTCGAAGCCGTATGTGACTGCAGTCTGTACATGCTCAATATTTCTGGGAGTCAATGTCCTTTAAAACCAATTTGCTCTGATCCGTTTTGCATGTTGTTGTTTTTTAAACTGAAGCCATTTTCCAGCTGCTCGGCTTTTGTTTTGCACAAAGAAATCGCAGCTGTAAACGTTATTAGCTGACTTAAAATTGCATGTCACTATCTCAGATGTGAACAAAAAAGAAGTGATTAGAAATAATAGTTCCAGCTTAAAAATGATGGATGGAGCTTCCAGTCCACTTTGCTGCACTCTAAAAATGTGGCTAACGTGAAAATGAGTTCTCCTGTTGAACAATGTGCAGGTGCAATTTATGCTAGCATTAGTGTGTGTGTGTGTGCGTGTGTGTGTGTGTGTGTAATCTTAGGACTTCCTATTCATTCTTCATCCAGTCAATGCAAAGCAGTCTGCAGGTGTGTGGTGTCGCATGTGTGTTTAGCGCTGTTTCTGTAAGTAACACGTCAAGTCGAGTGTGTTTAACTGTGTGTTTATGGGTGTGTGTGTGTTTGTGTGCGTGTATGCGTGTGTGGTGAGGGGATAAAATTCCAAAAGAAAGTAAGAACACACAAGTCATTGCTTTGTCACTGCCCACTGCCAAACCACATTCTGCATGTTTACGATAAGCTTGTTTGCAAAGGGAACAAAAGCAAAGCAAGGAAAGTTCATGATCACAGAAAAGAAATATTTAGTCACATGAAAGGATGAAGAGATCTTACCTCGGGTTTGTAACATCTCCTAAATTAATTATGTTTGCCAAAGGTGAAGTCCCACATCGTCTCGCGCCCTCAGTCACCTCAGGCTAAGAGTAAACCTATTGACACCTCAGCGTGTTGACTTAAGCATTATCTGATACAGCAGCATGTGCCTAAAGAGAAACAAGCTAAAAAAAAAAAGTTGTTGACACAAGAAAATGGCTGTTCAGGACAAATTCAACTTTTGTCACAAACTCAACCCATCTGCTTACTCAGTCATGACGTGAAAAACAAAACGTCCTGGTACAGTCCATGTATGGTCTGATATTTACAGGTTGGATTTCTGTAGTGCTAATGCAAATAGGAAGAACAAACACTGAAGTCTTTTCAGGTGCGTGAGACTCAAAGAATAGATGGAGGAAAAAAGAACTGGTTCCCCATGTGTGCTGGAGACATGTTTGGTTTTAATCGGCACTGCCATTCAAAAAAATACATTTTCACTGTATACTTCTCATTGGTTTTTTGGTTTGTTACACTTCTCGTTGTGCTCGCAAATTGTCTTCATAAAGTTATTAAAAATATATCAGCTGAGATGTTGCTGCAATATTTTCATAGCTGTGGCAGACAATTCCATCTGCTTTATAAGAAGATCATATTTTTATCACATAATACATAAAATCTACATACAGTACATAATAAGGGGATGCTCACGTGTTATTTTCCTGTAGCATAGTGTCTTCCTATGGATTCACTCTATTGCTGGCTTCTGATGTTTTCTCAATTTTGTCATTTATTTAGATTTCATGTATCTCTTCTATACAGTGTTATTTAGACACACAGCTAGTAAAACAATGCTTTTATTAAAGACTCAATTTCAAATTGCATGACATTTTTCAAATAATTCTTAGCTCACATCATTAGTTAGATTTCAGTGGAATTGCTACTCATGTTACCTTTCAAATTCAATATAAAGGACATTTCTACACAGGTAGTAGTTAAACCCTGTACTGTGGAAGAAGAAATTAGACTCACTTTTTATATATGCACAGTTGTTATGGTTGCAGACTCTGATGACAGAATGTTCTTCTGTCACTTCTATATAAGAGACATAAGATTAATTAATGGAGTTTACCTGTAGTACTTAGATCAGTTTGTTGCAGCTTCAGTAAATAACTATTTCAGCAAATAGTTGTACTTTGTTGTAATGTAAGTTGCAATCAATGCTCATTAGTATTCGATTGCAATTTAGAGAAAACAACAACAAAAAAACTTCCCAATTTTCTTTCAGGTAGGTTTGCAGAGCAGGAATAGCTGAGGTTTGCTGCTGGTTGCATATGAGAACAACAGAAAACTGACATCTGTGTCTGAAGATAAACACAGTCTCACTCCTACAGCTAAGTGGATAGTACCCCTGTGCCTTGGCTTTTAACAGATGCAGTAATAAACACTGTGTTTAAGTTTTACCCTCTCTGTGCTTTTGGCACCGTATCATAAACAGTCTTTTTTTTTTCTTTTTTTTTCTGCCGTTTTGAAAGGCAGAACTTTAATTCAGCGGGAAATTTAAAGTTTTTGATTGTTTATTCAATGTTGCATGACTCTGTGTTTTTGTGTTCATTGATGTTAAACACTTTGAAATGCCTTGCTGCTGAAATGTACTATACAAATAAAATTTGATTTGATGTTTTGATTTGACCGACAGCTAATCCTAGCATGGCAACTCAAACGGCTTTCATACAGAACATGAGGGTTGCTATGGAATCCATCAGGAGCTATTCAGATGTAGCTGCAGTTCACGGAGCTCTGTTGGATTGGGTGTGTTACCTTTGCTGTGACGTCACCGGTCTCATTTATTTTATTCCCACACTTAGTTGTCTGCATTAAAGACCTGTAGCTGGATCAACCTTCTGGTTCTGTTTCTGCTCTGCATCCCCAGAACCAAAACCGAACATGGAGAAACAGCATTCAGCTTCTATGCACCACAAACCTGGAACAAACTTCCAGAAAACTGCAAAACAACTGAAACACTGAGTTCCTTTAAAAACCACCTGCTTAGAGTTGCTTTTGAACCATAACAGCTGAAACATTGACCAACATAATTAATGTTTAACACTGGTTTCACAATTGTTGACTCTATGCTGTTTGCATGATGTTCTTGTGTTTTCATGATGTAAAGCACTTTGAACTGCCCCGTTGCTGAAATGTGCTATGCAGATAGAATTGATTGATTGATTGATTGATTGATTGATTGATTGGTTGATTGATTGATTGATTGATTGATTGATTGATTGATTGATTGATTGATTGATTGATTGATTGATTGATTGATTGATTGATTGAAGTATCTAGACGAGAAAACTCCATGCCCCACTCACAGTTTAAGAATGCACCTAAGTGGCCAAATAATGTTAGTTAAGTAAAAATTGCTACAGTACGTTAGCTGGAGCTGCACTAACTAGTCAGCATTATGATATAAGTTCAATCTTCATCTGCACAGAGTGTCTGTACAGTTATTTAAAATGAACAAAGCATTATTGCCACTTTTACTTGTGGCTGAGATACTGATTGTTCTCTTGCATTAGCTGAGCTAAGTGTGTGTCAGAGCTACTCCTGCTCATCCTGCACTTGCAGAACTCCATGTCTTGTAACAAGAGAGGACATTCACCTGTCAACTTTTGTGCTGTTTGCAGAGTTGATTGAAACACAGCTGTGTAACACCGGATGTAACCCAACACTACATACACTTAGCTTAATTCCACAATCCCATCTCTCATGTTCTCATGTTACACCACCCATGAGAAAAAGCTGGGCCACACACATACTGACCTCTTGTCTATTAACATTGGGTGCTGACACTCCAGTATTGGAGCTTACTTTGCCCATACAAACTGCTCGCTTTAAGACTTCGGTGTACCTGCACTGCCTCTACATGCTGACACACAGTAAAACATACACTCACACAAAGTGTGTGACCAAGGTCACCGTCCTGCAGGGCCCTCCCTCCCTTCACACCTGTTAGTCTTCTCCTGACCGCACCCCAACCTGCCCCCACTCAGCACCGGCCTACAGGCTGACTGACAGGAGCTCCATCTGTGACCTCTAAAGCTCATCACACAGCAGCAGGTGGAGCAATGTTACCTTCACGGGAGGGCGAGTTGGTGTCTTGGTCATAAATTGAAGGACTACCTTAAAAAAAGAGTTAAAGATGATTTTCAATTTGCTACTGCTTGGTTAATATAGTATATAGAGGTTATTATACAATATTACTGCAGCTTGATTTTTGCTACATGGTAATAAATCTTCAGGCAAACTTGAGCATCAAGACCTACAGTGGGAAAGTAGCCCTTGAAACTTTTCTTGTGCAACTTTGTACTATTTCCAAATTGCACCATAAAACACGTTACCCTATAATCTAACACTTCGACAAAATTTCATCAGGTCATAAAAAAAATTGAACGGTTCAAAGTAAATTAGCTTCTGGATGAACTACTATAAACATTTTAAACTATTTTGTTTCTTTTGTTTTTTTACTGTTTTGAAAATAAAATATCTAGGATTCCAGTTTCACCAACAGAGGGCAATGCTGTTGAAAATTATACATCAAGATATAGAATAATGTAACAATGTCACAGAAATAACGAAAACATGTACTTCCATTTCAAAGCCTTGATTCCACAATAGCTGCATCAGCAGCATATTCTACGCAACAAAGACTAGAAATGTGTTACTTGTGCCTAATGTTGCAAATTTACATCATACCTTAATTTGAATATTATTTTTTTTTAAAATGTATACTTACATTTGCTTTTGTTTCATAGCAAAAATACAACCTACATATTTTCTATAGTTATAAATACATTTGGGTAGTAGGAACTTGCAAAATTTCCAGATTTACCATCAAAAACTCTTTGTCTGAAGTTGAGAAAATCTCTTCTTTAGAAAGGTAGCTGTGTTAACGTTAATGTTGAAGTGAGAAAAGTTAATCAGATTAGCAGAAACATCCTGTAACTACAGCCAGATTTGATAACAATGTTATCTTAGAACCAAATGATGTGAACTTCCTCTCACGTCACAAAAACATCTTAAAACTAAATGACCAGATCCGACTTGTATGTTACACTGGTAGACCGGTGCATGCTCTTAAAGGTAATGTAAGACATTTTAATTAACCGTGCTTAAAATGGAAGAAAACACTGGTTTTATTGGTGCTTTGAGCCAAAGGCTAACACCACCACTCATTTACTGTTTAGTGGGGCTCTGTAAACTGTTGCATCCTGCTGTGCCCTCACGCTCTGACACAGCTAATCCATCTGCTGGGAGAATAATTCAGATGTTCCCATCTTCACATCGTTGCCTTTATTTGCTGAGCTGTACTGACCAGAGGGAGTTTTCAGATTTTAGAGTTCAAGTCTCAGTTTTTGTTGTAAAATTTAAGTAGCTCAAAAAAAAAGTAAATGTAAATAAGAGAGAAAAAAACTAAAAACATCACTCATCACATCAGACTTTTTTACTGCAAAAACACAAAACCTTATCGGATATTTTTGTCTAGTTTCTAGGGCAAATATCTTCTAAAATTAACATACAAGTAACTTTCAGCAAGATAAGTTAACAATTCTTGAATATTGATTAAAGAAGTGCTAGTCCCACAGGCAGATTATTTTCACTTATGTGGCGTATTACAAGTTGGAAATCTGCAGGTGGAGCTAATAATTTTGATCAATATTCATAAATTATTGACTTTAAATTAAAGTTACTTGTAAGTGTGCACTCATAAATTTCCCCTAGAAATTCTACAAAAATACTTGGTAATATTTAGTGATTTTGCAGTGTAAAACTCATCAATTATGAGCAAGTGAAGAAACACTCATTAAGCCCGTATCAGGCAGTATTCTAACTGAGCCTTAGTGAAACTGTATTTAATCCTATGGCGTTACAAATCATATTATTATTGAAATGAGGCGACTGTTGCATCAATATTCATCTCTCCGGGTAGTAGGAAGGTTTCAGTGTTGAATAAAGAAAACTAACAAAAGCTTTTGCAAAAAAAACAAAAAAAAAAAACATGCAAAAGTCTTCTGTTTGTAGATTAGATGATCATATTCTGTGTCTTTTATCTGCAGTCTGTGTAATGTGCCTCTGTCTGCCATCTAAAGCGCCCAAAGTTTTGATATGAGAAGGAGGGCTATAAAGATGAATGCAAGTTTAGAGACTGCTGCAAAAATGAGTGATGCAGAGCAAACCTTGCCTGGATGCAGCCCTGAATAAAAAAAGAGTCTAAACTCAGGCCATGTTTAAAGACTGCCTTTACTTTGAGTGGGAAGCTGCTTTTAAGGTCATAGTGAAACTAGACTTCCAACATTTGGATGTAGCACCTGGGAGCCTGTGTGTAAAACATGGGGGCATCTGGGTCCCATCCACAAACTGAAGCAAAGAAAAAGTGAATAATAAATTCCCCATCAAACCCTAATCCTCAAAAATATCCCAGTAAGGGAAGCTCCAACGCACTGCAGCAAAACTAAGATAAACAAATACAGCTTTTCCTGCAAACCATGTTTATTTGTGCTGGAATAAAAAGGCAATTTCTCATGAAGCTCCCATTAATATCGCCTCCAGTGTTGTCTTAACGGGGAGGAATGTCACAGAGAGTCACGTAGAGGACACGTCTCAAGGTATTTCACACCAACGCGCCACTCACTCATCTACTTCTACTCTAATCATGAAAACTTTGTATAGACTCGGTGTAAATCTCACAGCTCGGCTCTCATAATTTACGTCCTGCTCTATTATTTTGAAAAGATTCCGCTGAATGGGAGAGAAATGAGCGGCGGTGCCGGACGGGCCCGCCGGACCCGGTGATTACAGGTTCTGAACACAAACCGCAGCTCGCGCGTTTCCTTCTCTGATCCAAGCGGCGCACACGCGGGACCAGGCGCGCGCTAATAGAGACATTTACACCTTAGTAAAAGTTGGCAGGTGTTAACCCGCTGTTGTCGAGAGCAGACGCATGCCGGGCATCATTAGGCCCGGTGCCAAGCCTGCTTTGGCTGGCAGCCTGGCTCGCTCATTCTGGTGTGTGAGTGTGAGCACGTGTGTGTGTGTATTTAGACCGGAGTGGTGGATCTGATGATGTGGCGTCCTGACACACACCGGAAGGATGTTGGATAAAGTGGATGAATAATAAGAGAATGGAGAGATGCGGTACATGTTCAAATAATGAAATAACAACTCAGATTCATATAATAAATAAAGCTGGTGAGAAAAGATAATTGTAGATGTAAAATGTATCTGTTTCATTTCTTATCCCACTGTTTGAATTAAAGATTGTGCAGATGTAACCAGAGATTTACGTACACCAAATAAAAAAACGCAAACACATTTTCCTTTTCTGGCTGTCTGAAGTTAAATCAGACCAAACTTTTCTTGTTTTAGATCAGTTAGAATTACAAAAATGATTTCTATATCCTGAATGCCAGAAAACTTAGTGACAATAGATAGATAGATAGATAGATAGATAGATAGATAGATAGATAGATAGATAGATAGATAGATAGATAGATAGATAGATAGATAGATAGATAGATATTCAAATTATCCAAACATCCACATATTGTTCAGGTTGGTAAATCATTTCATTCACATCTCTGACTGACATTTTGTTAGCCTGTGCTGTAACAGCAGGTGTTGTGCTGTAAACCGTTTCACCTGTTGGACCTGCAGAGCTGAGGCTGAAATTGAATTGTTGCGATTGAACATAAATCTCCTCAGTAAACAGAAAGCATATTCTGCAGGTTACTACTCAACCCCCCCATTAACCCCCTCAAGATAAAATAATGTGTTTGTATTTCATGCTGCAGATTTGGTGACGATTTAAAATATAACCCAAACCTGTGAACTGGGATGGTTTTGTTTTAGCAAAAATAATTGAACATAAACTGCAAACTTCAAGGATGAAGAAAAAATAAATAAAATAGCTTTTTTTCACTTCCATAAATAGTGTCTAAACTATATTTTATTCAAAACACATTCTCATCCTGTTTGTCTGTCTCTCCATTTTTTTATCATACTGCCTGATGAACAATTACCCTCGTCCTGCTCCCGAACTACCTGCAGTAAAGTAATGGGATTAACTCAACTGATCAATATCACACACACCCCATGGTAATATGCTCCACAGCAATAGATCTCACTGCGATAGCTGCATTTTAGCACACGCACACACACTGAGGCACAAGCACAGACCCATACTCTGAGTAATGAAGTGTTGGTGCTGCAGTCACCCTCCTCTATTTCCATACAGAATACATTACTTAAAGGTTTACACCGGCTCGCAGTGAGATTCAATAAATTCTCCGTTCCGCAGAGCAGAGGTCTCAGAGACGGAGCGAAAAACAACAGAGTGAAAAAAAACGACAAAATAAAAAGGCAGGAGTGAAAATGATGGCAGAGAGACTCTGACATGTCTCCTCTGCTCAAAGAGTGGGATGTAAATTGACTGCAAACAGAAAATCCATTAATAATGTTAATCACGATAATAATTTAGAAGCACGGGACACACACATTTAGCCAGGCAATCAGAAATCCATCTGTGGAGGTGTTAATGCTGAAGACATGCTGATGGCACAGAAAGAAGAAGAAGAAAAAAAAACACAGCATCTGCATATGTAACGACAACCAGGAAGCCACAGCAAACTCTGCTTTTATGTAGAGAGTATTACTTATTAAAACTGCATCTTAAATATTTATTGCTTTATAGATGGCCCCTGTCATTTGTTCCTTATTCGTCTCCCTGAAGATTACTGTCTGAGGCGAAGGGAATATATATGAAGTCCCATCCAGATTAAACAGTCCCTGAATGAAAAGGCTGATTAAAATCAACTGCCACGCTGGATTGTGATGAATTATGCAGACCTTAGCAAGGAAATGAAGGAATAGGCGGTGGCTAATTTAAAAATTTAATTTAGGAACTCTTAGGTGGGATGTTGAGGGGCTGGGAGAGCACTGCATACTGATAAGGTTCTGGTACTGCAGCGGCGTGCGACGCATTGTTCTACAGGTGAGGCCAGTCTCTGTCGTCTGCAAAGCTGTTGAGTTTCACAGCAGAGGGAGTTTTGCAGGAAGTCATTATCATTCGTCTCTGCTGCCTTTTTGCGACGTCCAACAGAATCCTGCATTCAGTTTACGTTACGATGGAGATGAATCAGCACCACGAGCCGGGCTGGTGGAAAAGAATAAAAAAAACTAAACTAAAGAAAAAACAATGATGCATCATCGTTACTGCTTTAAATAAGATGAAGTGTTGGAGGAGATTTTAAGGAAGTCTGAGAAATGCAGCTGCTGCAGATAAATTTATCTTGTTTTGGCATCTGAGCAAACAGAGCACTTTAGTTTCCTCTCCTGTTAAAATAACCCCTTCCCTTAAATATTCTTTTATATTTCAAAACCTTTATTTTATCATAATGAAAAACTTTTCTTTAAAAAAGAGGTTTTGTGGCTCTAGTAGCCTTTAATCATCAGCAGCTGGAGAGGAAGAAGAGAAGAGAGAGAAGGGGAAGACATGACGTAAATGTCCCGGGTGTCTGGACAGCTGGGCCGAAGACCCACCTGGCATCTCAACATTAAGGTTTTTTTTTTATTATTAAAGCTGTTTGCAGAAACTTTTTTAAGAAATGCAGAATTAAGAATGAATCTGCCTCATCTCTGCATTTGACTATAACTTCAAGCAACTGTTGAAGAAACATTTTTAATGTCAAGGGTAGACATGACCAAGCTGATAAAACGTTACATTAAATCCGTTGGTAGCAGAAATCCACTCCAGGTCCAGGCACTTTAAGGTCAGAGGTCAGGGTTATTTTAATGTCACACTGACATAACCTGAGTAAATAGCAAAAGTAGTTTTCAATTTACAATTTTACCAGGCGTCCAGGATGTTGCAACATTTTTTTGTGGTTTTTTAAAAAGTTGCATTACAGAAAACATTAATGATTGTTCAGATTTGCAAAAAAAGTTGTGAAAATTGCAAAACGATGAGTGAATTAATAGTGCATTAATAGTTAAAATCACAACTTCCTGGATAGACTGATTTCTAAAAAACCAAGAAATCCAAACCCAATTGATACTATATGAAAACGTAGTGTCCTCCATAGCGCCACTCTTGGCTCTAACAGTTAGCGTTCATTGTTTGTGATGACAAGCTATGAGTGTTTCACTGTTTTGTGGAGAAACTCCCTCTTCTTAGCAAGAATTACTCTGATTCAACGTTGAAGGGTTTTAGAGCAAGCTGAGGATCAGATTTACAACCAGGCTTTTACTAAGACACTCCAGATACTTCATCTGGTTCTTTTGAGGCATTCAGAGGTTAATGTTTGAGTTTTCTTTGGATCATTGTTCTGCTGCCTAATCCATTGTGCTTGGTCTTAAATTTGGAAACTGAGTTCTTGGTATTGTAGGTTGGGATTTTCTCCTATACACCAGAATCCATGATTCCACCAAATATGACATGTTGTCCATGTTTTGAAGAAGCAAAGAACTTTCACACTCTAACACTACTACCTCCATTTTTGATTTTAAGTAACGTTGTTTTTCTGAAATGCTGGGTTATTTTGTAGTGCGTGTTTTTGAAGCACAGTATACAAAACATCCACTTTTTGCAGCTTATGCTAATAACTAGACACCAGGAAAACAAGATGATTTTTTTTATAAGAATTTGCTCTGATATATTGAGATCATTAAGATTAGCTTGGAAAAATTTGCTAGCACTAGCAGCTAGCTAGCATTAGCAGCTATTAGCACCAGCAGTAATGAGCACTAGCAGCTCTTTAAAAAACATTACAATGACAAAATCGAAGCATTTATTTCACACCCAGAACTCAGCAGCTTGGAAATAACAAATATGTATTTTAATGACTTTTCACCACCGGTGAGAAGAAGTGTTAGTTTCTGGGAGAAGTGGGGGAAGGGGGTGAAATCAGAAATTTCAGATTCAAGGACCCTGTTGAACTCTGCAACAAAACAAGCAGAGTAAAGCCATTTAGCTACAACAAATTAAATTCCGAGGATCAGCGGCGTTCCTTTATCCTGCAGGCGGGGTCCGGGTTTTAATACGCGGCGTGCTCCTTTTCTGGGCCCGTTTCTTGCCTTTCGATTGGGCTATAATGTCGTGTGCGACAGGAATGGCTGCCCCCGTCGCATCTCCCACCTCTCCACGCGTCTGTCCCGCCCGAAGAAAGGAACACAGAGGAAGAGCTTTTTAATGAGATCAACACGGAACCGGCAGGAGCGTTGATAAGTAAATACTACAGCTTTAAATGCTTCTCGCACTCAATTGGCTTGCTGCTATTGTTGCCGAGCCCACGCCTCAGTGAACACTAAATTTTCACTGTCACACTCCAATAACCCTAATTGTCCAAAATAAATGAGCTAATTTCTGAAGTTCCATTTTCATATGTGGGAGAGATAGGGGAAACTTTGCTGATTGATTGGGTGCCTTTGTGCGTGTGCGTGTGTGTGTGAGAAACCACAGCACTCATAATTTGAGTGAAGGCTTCTGTTTATTATGCCTCTGTTATTCACTGCGAGCAGTACCCTGACCCCTGCTGATATCCATCCGGCTTCCTCTCCTCGTTGCAAGGCGGAGAGAGAGAGGGTGTGTGTGTGGGGGGGGGGGGGGGAAGGGGGGGGGGTTTGGGGGGGGGGGGGGGGGGGGGGGGGGGGG
>NW_015114280.1:99091-100162 GCF_001443285.1 Poecilia latipinna | reverse complement strand
GGGTGTGTGTTTGTGGAGTGGGGGGCAGGGGGTGGGGAGGTTGTAGATGGATGGAGAGAGAGAGAAGTGAACGAGAGCGTTTGTTTGTGCGGTTGTGTATGTGGGCTGTGTGAGTGTCCCCGTGGATTCGGTGCTGGGTCTCTCGCCTGATCATTTGCATTTTTTCATTTGAGCTGTTATTTGCAGCATTGCGTGCAGCAGCAGCCCCTCAGGGCCCCGCAGAGTAATTCAGTAAAAAGGCAGGTAAGACAGAAATTAATCATACGCCGTCGGAGAGTTATTGCTCTGGCATTTGTGCGTAAGGATGTAAATATGCATATACTGTGCAAATACACCATATATGCGCATGTGCCTGAGAAACACATATGGGGCTGCAGCACATGCAAACAGGAAGGAAGTTTTAAACACACAGAGACACACATAAACACACACACAGGCTTATGCAGGGAACACCCGCATCACGGAGACTCAGACTGAATGTGAAAGGAGTTCTTAACTCCACCAGGATGAACTACTGAGCTGGTGAGAGGAGAGCAACTTTTAATGGATGCTAAACTTTGCCAAATGCACCACCATCAGAAATGCATGGAAGCTGAAGATGTCCAACAACATTCCAATTCAGGATAAATGAAGTCCTCATACTTCTGTTTAAACGTCAGGATTTCATGACGTTAAAAACGTTACGTTCAATGAGACGAGTAACACTGCAAAAACACAAAGCCTTAACAAGAACTTTTGATTTAGTTTCTAGTGTAAATATCTTCATTCACTTGAAATAAGACACAACTAACTTGCAACTTTTCTGCAAGCTCTAGCAGCTTGTTTTAACTTAATAATTCCTTAGTATTGATGAAAAGATACTAATTCCACTGACAGGTTATTTCACCTACAACATGGGGAAAATATCTTCTTATAGGAAATAATCAGTTCCAGTGGAACTGATACGTTTCCATCAGTATTAAGGGTTTTTCAACTCAAAACATTCTCCTGTGTCTTCCTGAACAGTTATTTGTAAGTTAGTTTTTGTCTTGCTGCAGTACTTGCATTAGAAACTAGACTAAAAGTATTTGG
>NW_015114280.1:92321-94186 GCF_001443285.1 Poecilia latipinna | reverse complement strand
TGGCAAGATTTTGTTTGAAATAAATTTTTAAGAAGAATATAAAACAAATTTGTCACCACATTCAAATGTTAAACAGGAGACAGTAACTAATATTGACCTCCAGTGGAGTTCAACTTATCTTGTCACATCGCAGCAAAGGCCATGGTGTGCAGAAAGCTTCCAAAGCATCAGACACATCTGACTGTCAAAAGGTTTCAGTGAGGAGAAAAGAACTTCCTAAACTATTGACAAAGTATTGGTTTAAAAGTGTAGTACTATTTAAAATCAACTTTTTGGAACTTCACATCATGTTATAATGTTATTCCCTCAACATTTCATGTTTGAGAAATCCTTTAATTTCCATGGCAACCATTCAGCTGTGCAAAACGTCTGGTGCAGGAACCAAACCCCACCTTCGCTGAGCTGCTCTTTCCAAGTTTCCGCCTCACAGAGCTCCTCTCTTCTCAACTTCCTGCTCAGCTCCTTCAGACTAGCAGCAGCAATCAGCAAACACCTGGTGGGACTGAGCATCTGCTGAGCTCATTATAGGAGCTACTTCTCAGTGCAGCTCTGGTAAAAACGTTGTTAAAGGATGTTGTGATGACTTCCTGAAGGTGGAGTTTCAAAGCAGGACTCTCTTAAAGAGGTGTTAAATTACAAAGTAATTTTTTTTTTTATTTGTTAAGTACATAATTTTTTTAACAACTGATTGTAACATAGTTACAATGATACTATGTGGCCAGAAAACACATAGCACTGCCTGACTCTTTGTACATGTTCAGGTTTGCAATATGACTTAAGTGATATCACAAAATGTTCATTTTAAATAATTTTCAGTTAAACGAAGCCTATGTAACAGTCTTGGAGCCGGTAAATTTCACTTTTAATTGTTTCATAAGGAGTTATGGTTCTAAAGTGCATGTAATAATTATCCAGCTCCCAGAAGTGTTGTAATATTCCAACTTTTGGAGCTTTTGGAAGCATACTGGAAAGTCTGTTTGTTATATTCTCGATGTAATCTGTTCGCCGCTGAGCATTTTCCCAGCAACTGTACACATTACTGATGTGAGAGTTCACTGTTTTTACAACAGATATAATATCTAATATTTGTTTTTCCAGCTGTATCTCTGAAGCTATAGCGCTGAATGAGATGATTAATGATTCCAGTCGGAAAACAAACAGAGCTGAGACTGTTTTGTTTCCAGTTTACTTTCTAGTTTTAACTCAGAAATGAATTAATAAGAATGCAGCATAGCTTGTTGACAGTAATGACAGGAAGAGAGTCCGTGTGTTCGCATATGTGCTCGTGCGTGCGTGTGTGTGCGTGCGTGTGTGTGTGTATGTGTGAAAGCCACTAAGAGGTTGATTATATTCCAGTGAAAATTGGTTATTCAAGGAAGATGCAATTAGTCGGATTCATCTTGTGGAAAACAAAATTCCAGGACAACAATTAAGATTCTGAGCAGATTTTAAATACGACTCTGTGTAACATACCAGCAGCAGCAGCGTTCAGTTCCAGAAAGAATCCTTTTTACCATGAATGTGCTCTGAATAAACTGAGCTCTTCAGTTTCACCACAGAGGAAAACCAATGTGTTGAGATGAGAGTGTGTAAACTATGAAATGATACCAGAATTGGAGGAGCTTTATTTTGATACCAGTTGCAATTTATACTAAATTCTAGGTTCATAGAAGTCTGAGTATGTCAGGAAGTAACTATTTTAGTTTTCTCTAAAGAAAAAAAAAAAAAAGGCTTATCCTTTTTTCAGGAATTCCGATTTGCGATGTCAGTGGACTGGGTAAGAAACTGGGTAAAAATAATTCAATCTGGAAAGACTCAGACGAAGAAAAAGGAACAATTAAAAGGTTTAATGACAGCAATGAATA
>NW_015114280.1:80996-89417 GCF_001443285.1 Poecilia latipinna | reverse complement strand
ATCATGAAGCTGTGGAGAAGATGTGACGTGCTGGCTGAGAAGCTGTGGCGAGCAGGTGAACGGATTGAACGCAGCTGGGAAGCGGCTGACGGCTTGGGTGTGGATCCTTTTATGCTGAACTTGATTGATGATTGGACACGCCAGGTGAGGTCCAGCGCTGAGGACTGAGATGAGCATGACGCCGATGGACGAACGGAGGGGATGGAGTCTTCCAGGTTGAATTTTCGCTATTAGCTTCATTTCAATCTGGAAAGACTCAGACGAAGAAAAAGGAACAATTAAAAGGTTTAATGACAGGGATGAATAACAGTTCTTTGGCCCTCGGGCCCCGGCAGCTGATCTGAGCTGAGATTTGATGTGAACTCGAACATCCCGATAACCGATTAGGGATGCTCTCCCCCGGGGCCCGACACTGGTGGAGGTCTGGAAAGGGAGCCATCCTGGAGAGCAGAAGGATGTGGGTGGAGAAGGGGAGGTGGTGGGTTGAACGCGGCTGGGAAGCGGCCGACAGCTTGGGTGTGGATCCTTTTATGCTGAGCTTGATTGATGATTGGACACGCCAGGTGAGGTCCAGCGCTGAGGACTGAGATGAGCATGACGCCGATGGACGAACGGAGGGGATGGAGTCTTCCAGGTTGAATTTTCGCTATTAGCTTCATGTGACTGTTAACTTTGCAGTAGTTCTTTTTCAAATACACACTCACTATGTAAAGTAGAATATCATTGAAAGTCTTTTTTATTGTAGAAACTTTATCACTAATTGAAATAATTTCCTGCTTACAGTTAATGAAAACATGACATTTTCAATTGGAATATTACATCAGACCAACAAACATTATTTTTAAAATAATAAAAGAAATAACTAAAGTTAAAACATTTTTGTTTTAAAAACAGGAATGTGGGCTTAAAAGTATATTTAATACCTGCTCAAAGGTTGTTACTCTCAAAAGTTACTTTTAATTTGACAAACGTGACTCATGTTCTAGTATATTCTAATGTGGCTGTATGTTCTTTTGTAGGATTTACAAAAATGACAGAAGTTGCCTGAAGCACTGCAGATGTGCATCCAGGTCAGTAAATGTAATGTTAAAACAAAACTTTCTTCCATTCATGTGTAAGAAAAGTTCAGTATTTCATGTCAAACTTGTTCATTTGAGGAAGCATCGCTCAAAGACAGCGAGAATATCACTGTGACATCATTCCTGTCAGCCGCAGCAGCTGTCATGGCAGCACTTTTTATTTTTTTATTTCAATATATTCTGCTTATTTATTCCACTCTTCAGCTCCTCCCCTCCTCCTCCTCCCAGACTTATCTGTGCCTTTGTTCCTGAATTCAGCCCATTGGCCCATCAATACACTATCAGAGAAGGTAGACTAGATAAGGTTTCTGCTGCTATCTGTCTGCGGTGAATAAGCTGTCTAGAGGTCTGAATGGTCCAGGTCAACACACGTACGTTGACACACACACACACTGAAGAAGATGTCTAAAGCGTTTCTTTTTGTGTGTGTGTGTGTGTGTGTGTGTGTGTGTGTGTGTGTGTGTGTGTGTGTGTGTGTGTGTGTAATCCGGCACATCCACGGTGTTATCTGTGAGCGAGAAAGGATTCAATGCAGCAAGAAAGATATTGCTGCATCTTGTGTATCTCAACTCACACATTGTGTTACTTTAATACTTAACTTGGTGTAAAAGAAAAGTTGTCTCAGAGATACAGAGATAACACACAACGTGATGGAGGCGCCGCCCAGCTGGTGCTGAAGACGGGAAACATCCACGTGTTTTCAGTTTCAGCTGTGAACAGACACGTTTATTTCAATTCACACCAAATATGGTCTTATTGTTTTTTTTACATGATTGCCAAAAATGTGATCATGTCGTGACAGAATGTTATGAGACAGATGATCAGTGGAAAGATCCGTTATTGCCGTCTGATGAAATGTATCCAATCAGAGCCAGGAGGAGGGTCCTAGCACTGTTAACCATGCTCGTGTATGTGCTGCTCAATAAGCTAATGGCAGAGACACGACTTATTGTTGCACTCGGTGGCCATGTTAACTAGCCTGAGTGAAGTCTGTGTGGATGGGTAGTCAGAACCAGGAGTGGAGTGACTGTGATGTGATGTGCTTCAGTAGAACACGCTTCTTTCATAACTTCATAATAATTTTTAGCCAGTCCTTGCATCCAGATTTACCATGTTACCTTGTTTCTTCTGGTACATAATTATGATGCATGTCTTATGTCAACAATATTAAAAGTTGGATAAAGTGTGATGTGACCATTCAGACTGCAGAAGCTTTTACCACATTAGGATACATATTCAGTTCAGTACCAGATAGAGAACCAGCACAAATCTGATTTTTTTAAGGGACGAAAAGGTCAGAATTAGACCTTTCAGAATGCTGTGACAAAGTTGATATGGGTGACATGAATGCAACTGATGTATATAAGTGCAAAAAAATAGGCAGTGAAGAAAAGATGTAGCTGCTAATCTGACACCTGACACTGACACTGACACCTTATTCAAACAGTTAGCTTTTCATTAAACATATAAAAGTAGTACTAAAAGATCATCCACCCACCCATCCATTTTCTTACACCCTTGTCCCTGGTGAGGTTGGGAGGTCTGCTGGTGCCTATCTCCAAGGAAACGTTTAGGGCGAGAGGCGGGGTCACCCTGGACAGGTCGCCAGTCTGTTGCATACTAAAAGATAATGTCAGAGAAAAAGTAACATACCTGAACCTGATGCAGTTGAATTCTCTGAATTCCACACCATTGATCCCAATACACACACTCTGTTTAAAGACAAGAGTATAACAAAAGTCAAACACGCTTCTAAGACATGATAGGACTTGTCCCATAAAATCCCCTTCATGTCCCAAGTTCAGACCTGCTTAACATGGTTTTCAACCTGCCAACATACATGACAGATATGAAAAATAGTGGAACAGCAGCCAAATAAAGTAAATAAGTACAAGCATTGTGGATCCCCCCCCCCCATATTATCAAACATTTTAAAAAATAATTTGTGCTAAAACATTTTTTTTGTTTGAAACTTCTAGAACTTTCTGTTTTTGAAATTCCTTTTGGAAACCATAGAGAAAAAGACAAAGGTCACACAGTGCCAGTCCGAGTATGTTATTTATTACCTCCAGCTATACAACATAACCCCTTTAGGTTAAGGAAAAACATGCAACGTAAAGGTCGTTTTCCTGAATTATTCTGGACCCGTTCCCAGATGTTGAGAGCGTCTTTTATTTTAGCTGCTAATTTTGAGCTTAGTCATCAATGTGTCCCATCTGTGCTGCGCTTAAACAAACATCCTGGGACTGTGAAGGTGAAGAAAAGATGAGAACTCTGCCGATACAGCCACACAACAGGAAGAGAAAGAAAGATCAGTAGTTAAACAGACAGGAAGACACTGACTGAAGACGGTCAGATGGGGAGCTTCAAAATGTGCAGGAGGAAAGGAAGAGAGAGAGAGGATGAAAGGAGGGAGAGGAAGACGAAGAGGAGGGAGGTTATTGTTCGCTGTGACCTGAAACAGCTGTTTCTCTGCGGTGCGTTGAAGATGGATCCTTGTTCATTTCCTCTCCATCTTGCAACTCTATTTATGTTGCCAGATTATGGTCTTTGGTGGGACAGAGACCTACTTCTTTCAAGAGAGAGAGAAAGAAAATCAATTTGACTCAGCAGAGAGCTGCTGCAGATTTACACGGATCTGCAACTGAACAGTGCGGCTCTGTGAAGAGTTTCTGCTGGTGAGAGAGCTTCTTCTGCACGGCGGTGCCCTCACCAGGATGCAGCTTTGACATTGGAGATTTGACATTGGTCTGAAAGATTTTTTCCAGGATGGTTTTAGTGGCAGTGAGGAGGCTCTTGGCCTGTCTTCAGCAGCTGAAGACTCCCTCCTGTTCACCACAGCTGTCACCCTGAAAGCATCGGAGGACCAGCGGAGGCAGAGGAACCCAAAGCCACTAGATCTGTCTCACTGCTAGGCTCAGAGGTTAATGGGAGGTACACTTGAAGTAACTAGATCACATTCTTTTCTTCATTCTGAACATGTTTCTTACATCTGTACCCACCAAAGTTCTAATATTAAAAGTGGGGCAAGAAAGGAATCACTGCCTAAACATTAATAAATGGTGGATTTAAACTAAATCAGCTGAAACTAGTCAGAACTTGTCAGGATTGTCCAAAAATATGTTTTAGGTCACAAACAGAGTTTCCAGCCTAACTACATAAAACTCACCCAACTCAAAAAGAAAAAGAAAAAAACAGCCCAAACTTTAACTTCTAATGAAATTCATGGTGATAACTTTTGACTACTCACAATATTTTACGTCGTCTTTTGTTATATACTGACTCTTTGAACACAATGAGACTTGAGTTTTTTGTGCTGATATGTCCTTCTATATAATGATGTTGCCCTGGGATTTCTGTTTAACAAAACTAATACATAGTGACACATGATTAACCAACGACTAATCAGTCATAATGTCACAGTTGAGAGATTCTGGAGATTTCAAAATATATTAACTAATAAGTTCAATAACATGTCATTTTATTAAAGGTTTTGTGCTTTCCCACCACACAATGAGAACTATTTCAAAATATTTTTTTTTTCTCTGAACACTTTCTACAAACCCAACTAATGCAAAAAGCCGCCCAAATTTTAACAACCCACCCAAAGCTTTTTTTCCCCCCCTTTTTTTTTTTTCAACCAAACGTGTTCAAAAGCAGCCCAGTTGGCAACATTGGTCAAAAAAAAATCAAAAGCACTGACTATGAAAACAGTTCAGTGATTAAACTGATTCTAGAGAGAATATGTAGTGAAATAAGAGCAACAAATAAAGGAGAGACACTGAAGAGTGAAGGAGTTTTGAAGGAGAGTGATGAAAAGCAGGTAAAGGACATGGCGTCAGAGGACTGGGCTGAGCGGCTCATCATCAGCCGTCTATGGAGGTTGATGACCGGCCTCTGTCAGTCAAGCTCACACAGAGAGAGCAGGGCCCTGCCATCTGCTCCAAAGTTAAAAGGAAGGAGACAAGGTGGGTGGGTTAGGCGTGGCAACGCAAACCAGGAGGGTTGGAGCTGGAGAAGAGGGCTGAACTGGGTGAAGACAAACTGTTCTGTAGCAAAATAAAAACACCAGATACTCATTTTCTAACTATTCAAATAAAATAAATTGTATTTTGTGAAAGAAAAACGGACCGGTTGTGAGCTTTCAAACAGAAAGCTAGTCAGGCTTCTGACTTGTGCTCAGTGTCTTCTTTCTTCAGAGGTTTTCATGTTGTTTCCTTCTGTGGTTTTTGGTGCAGTGCCACCACAGGCGAGGAGGGGAACAGGTTCCTCAAAGGGTTTGGCTGGTTGGACACGGAGCAGCATAAAAGCAATACACAGCATCAGAAAATGTAACAAATGTTGCAACTTTGGTCCCCGACTGAACTGAGTCTACTGGACTCTCATGTGTGAAAACACCCTAAGAGTTTATGGATGGAGTCCAGGAAGTAGGTCACAGCTACACAAAGTCACAGGCAGACAAAGTCAGAAAGCCTTAGGTTAGAATCCAGGTCTGAGTCCAAGGCTTCCCTCTCAGTCATCCGACACCCTCCACCCCCTGCTGTTGGACAGGAGCAATACTGGGAGTGTTTTCTCACAGGTTCACTTCCCCCTCAGGTTAACCTCCTGACTGGGCAGCAGATGGACAGAGGTGGAGCCCAGACAACAGCACCACCTCCTGCCCTTGTGTGTTCATGTTTATGTTTATGTCTGTGTGCCCTGCTGGCTAGCTGGCTGTGTGTTGTCAGGTCAACATGGATGCAGGTGCACATGTGATCCTTCATGTCTGTTGCTGACACCGTCATCACTCATTAAACATGGACGGTCCAGTTTGCCTTTCTTTCTACTGCAACTTTTTTTCCCCCCCCAGAGATAGCTCAACAGTGAGCCTATCAAGATGAGTACTAAAGTGAACTAGATTTCTTTAAATGAAAAGAATCGGCTTATTTCCATTAGCATCCATTCAGAGAAATTTTGCAGAATTGTTTTTCCCTTTTTTAATCTCAGTGGAAATCCATTTCCCTTAATTTCTCAAATCAAAAGTTAATTGAATTAATCAGCTTTACTGGATGTAGATGGAACATCCACGTTGTTAGCACTGCATAAAGAGGATTCGACACATCAAGGCTTTCAGCCATGATCAAGTATGGATGAAAATGGGTTTGAAAAAAATGAAAGACATCAGGTACCATGAATTAGCATTTAAGGTCCAATATTGTTTCATCACAGTTAGCTGCGTCAAAGAAAGTAAAAACTACATGGAATTAAGAACATCTCAAACCCAGAGCACATCCCAGGATGGTCAATCATTTTTACTGACAACAATTTAAATGATCAAAATTATTTGTGATGTTTTCAGGCAGAAAGGTGAGACTGGGAGGAGAAACAGGAAGTAATATGTAAACAGGAAGTAAAACTAATGCAGTCTCCTGAACCTCAGTAAACTGAAGTGCTTAGAATAGATTTGACATGTCAACCACCAACCAATACATTACAATTATAATATAGCTGACATGACTTAAACATTATTACATAAAGAATACATTAAGCAACTGTTCTCAAACATCTTAAAGCCAATCCCATTTTATCCAAATACCATCATCCTTAACAGTTACTCCAGTACTACAACACGAATTTAACTTTTCAGTTCATTCTGTGATGTCACAAAATAACAAAAACAAACAAAAAAAATGAGTCACTTATCCAAGGATGCTGGGTTGAATGATGACGTTTAGTTATACTTTCCTTCCTAATCCGATGTTAAAATGTTCATGTTTGTGGTTTTAACACCTGACAGAAGTCAGGATAAGATGTCGCCATCTCTAACCTCAAACTCTAATTAATATGTGTGAAGTGAGTAAAGATGAAACTGTAATATGTGGGTATGAATGGAGTTCGAAGTGACAAAAACTATCTGCACCCAGAAATCACAGAATAATGAATAAAAAAATGAGTTTTATTATTTTGTCGCCCTTAAATTGTAAGGAACTGGCTGGGAAAACAAGACCATTAACAACAAGGCTGGCAATTTATTATTGACTTTCTGAAATTTCTAAAATATAAAGACAACGTCATTTTAAACCATGCAAAGTAACTTTGTTTTTTGTTGTTTATTTTCATGCTAGATTGAGTTGGTTCCTCCGTGGCTGTGATAATGAGCTTTGTATGTAACATAAGATTGTGTTAAAACAACTCACTTTGATATAACATTATACGTTTTACAAATAAAGACAGATGACAGCCATTGTACATGATAAATGGAGACATTGACTGTTAGATATAGCAGCTGCCTATCCATCAGTCACTGTCAGTGAGTTCATCCTCCTGCTGGGTGCATGCTTAAAGTTGAGAATATTTGCCATTTGGAGCCTCTGTAATGAGGGAAACAGTCTTCCTCAGTTCGCCATGCATAATCATCACTCAGCAGCTGAAGACATGCATATGTTGTGGCAACAAATTAGACATTCAGAAGAACAACAAACATTTAGCACCTCGTCAAACGGAGCAGCTCTGTCTGCCGTGGCTCACGCTGCGTGCTGCTGCTGTTCGCAGGCTGCTGTACATACACTGCTCAACGTATGCACAGGGAAACATGCTTAACCAGTGATGTTGCAGTTCCAAAAAAAAAAAAAAAAGAATAAAAAAATGTGTGCACATACACACAGAGACAAATGCAAACACTCCCACACAGACTGGTCTCCAACCGTGGTGAGAGTCTATCAGCACTTGATGACATCTGGCAGGGATGCTGCCTTGTAAAGACGGGATCTGCTGAGCCCGCTTCGTTGCCACTTCGTGCATGGGTGTTCATGCATGTGTCTTGGTGTGTGTGTGTGTCTGTGTGTGTAGGTGGTTGAGTGGGTGAGTAAATGCTGGGTTATGTTTTTGCCAACATCTGGAGTCTAGACTAAGAGACTCTGGCACATGGGGTAGAAGGCTGGCTGCCTATCTTCACGATGTGGACTTTGGTGCTGACACAGTAGGGGTCCTGGGGGCCCAACGCTGTCAAAGGTTGTGTATTTGTCTTGTGTTTCAATGGTGTAGGAAGACAGACTGCCTCAATATTACTAACTAATGCTCCATCAGCACCTCCACACCCCCTCTCTGCATGTTTGACAGTGTAGCATTCATAATTTGATCACCAGGAAAACAAAATTCCCAAACATTTTTAGAAGCTGTTAAAGAATTCTGCAACTACATCAAACATGCACCACTGCTTCAGCATTTACACAACCGCAACTCAAATATTGCAGCAATGTCCCAGTAAAAAAAAAAAAAAAAAAAAAAAAAAAAAAATAGATAGATAGATAGATAGATAGATAGATAGATAGATATCTATCTATCTATCTATCTATCTATCTAT
>NW_015114280.1:76609-77899 GCF_001443285.1 Poecilia latipinna | reverse complement strand
ACATTTAACAAACCCCAACAAAAAATTTGGAACAAATCCCCAAAAAAAAAAAAAAAAAAAAAAAAAAAAAAATAGATAGATAGATAGATAGATAGATAGATAGATAGATATCTATCTATCTATCTATCTATCTATCTATCTATCTATATATATATATATATATATATATGTTAGTCTATCAGCCATAAATTTACTTAATCAATTATTAGTTCAGTTCACTTTATTTTCGTAAATTATCAACATTCTATGCAGAAAACAAAAACAGTAATAAACAAACCCATAATTTACCGAAAAAGTAATAGACTGAACCCAAAGTTCATACTTGCCTACCCAGTTCATATACTCAGCAGCCTGTCGTAATTATTACTTAAGTGTTTAATCATTTTGCGTCTATAATTTCATGAAATACAGAGAAAATTAGCTAAATTACTGATATGATTAATCTAATTTTGAGTTTAGATTGCTTGATGATCGCAAAGTCCTGAAGATTTGGTCGACAATTTAAACCAACAAGTCATCAACGAGTCATTCTAGGTTAAGCATTAAAATCTTGGGTTTCACCTGAACACAAAGTTTAACCAGACTTTGCTCTGTTTTCATATGGACTACAACAGATAATTTCATGAACAATGCATTTTGAGACACGACCAAACACTGGAGGAACATTTGTCTCTGATAAAAATCTATAATGTACTGAAGATCAAAGAAAAACAAACTCGGTCAGGAAATAAAAAGACTTAATTGCAGCCCTGAAGGCCGCTATTATTAACATTCTGGTCGTGAAATTCATTTGTAAATCAACAATCCTCAAAAAGAGCCATTTACCGTGGCATTTAAAGCGAGCATGTTACTGACAAGAGCTCGCTATGCTAATGACAAGAAAAGAAGCGACTTTAAAGACAAAGTGAAAATAAATTAGCATAAATTATTTAAAAATGCATTTTTTTATTATTATCTTTTAAGCAAAGCTGGACGCACTTAAACGACTTGTGTAACTGTCACACACACGCGCACACACACATCCACATACCCGTACACACAAAACGTGACACATTGATAACCTACAGAATCAGCAGGAGAACCTCTCTGACTTTGGCCTTTCCGTCCTCGTGTTCCAGTGAAGCACTTGAGTTAATTAAGTCTGTAATTACACAGGATTGTGTTTGTTTACTCTTCCAAATACCGGAATGAGCAAGTGGTTTCAGGGGCGCTCTCTCAAATGCAGTGGTGGAGAAAGTACTCAAAAAATGTACTTAAGTAAAAGTACAAATACACAGGCAAAAATGTACT
>NW_015114280.1:63448-71543 GCF_001443285.1 Poecilia latipinna | reverse complement strand
TGTACTTAAGTACAGTAACGAAGTACTTGTACTTCGTTACTTCCCACCACTGCTCAAATGTCACATAATGAACAGGCCAGTTGACATTTGGCCATCCAGTTCTTTTCTTCAACCTGACTGTCTTAGTTCTTGTGTTAGTCTCAGATTTCACATTTTTGGCCAATTAATGTTTTCGAGGTTTAAGTGTGTTCTCGTTGTAGCCTTCGGAAAAATGTGAGAACCATTAGTCTGTGACATAATGATCAGTTGGAAAAAGTGCAGAAACGCTGTGGTGAGATGCCTCATTATCCCAAGGTTCATCAAAATCCAATCAGCAATCCTGGATTTCTATGTGACACATGTGACAAATAGAAGTGTGAGTCATGGGGGGTGTTTTCCTCCTCTCACTTTGATTTCTTGCACACTGTTCCGAAGGTTTGCATACTACTCCTTCATTATTTTTCTTCCTGTCATTGGAGTTTCACTGTGGGGGATGACATATGCTAATTCTTTAGCGATTTACTGAGGACTGAAGGCAGAAAAAGCTGTCTGAATCGTGCAACATGAACCCCATTGTTCAAGCCTTTCAAATTAATAAAAGCAGGGTTTCTTCCTATTTCCATGGGAACAATTTGCACTTGACAGAGAGCAAAGACGCTGCCATGGAGGAGGGGGTGAGCGGGGTAGAGCCGGCCGGAGGGTCTGCCTCCAGAATGCCTCCACATGCTCCAGGTCTGTGGATTTATGGCCGTGCCACTGCTGGCCCAGATCCCCCACTGGCTGGGGGTCAGAGGGCACCGCAGTGCCCTGTACACTTAGCCAGCTGGTCCTGCTCACCCCTGCCACCCACCATCTGAAAGTGAAAATCACACACACACTCACACACATACAAATACCCACAGGACATACAGTAAACAAACACATACATATATACACCAGGGGAGTGCCAAAAAAATAAGAACCCTGATTCTCATTTACTACGATTCAGGAGAGATTGAAAAAGGTTCAAATAAATCCGATGTCCACTTTGTGGGTATGTGGGAAAATTTGACGTCACCAAGCAGACGGTACTGGAACAAACAAACACCACAATAAAGAACAAACAAAACAACAAAAGCAAAAGACAGAGAGATCCAACTGGCTCGTCTATGTTCAAAACAAATACTTAGATTGATTTTGTTTTTTGTTTTTTTTTACCAAATGCCCAGGAAAATTGAGCTTGACATGTGGAGACCAACCATAAAGTAATACTCACACATATAAGCTAATAAAGTGACATTATAGCGTAGCCAACCAAACTTTGGCTGAAAGTCTGAGGCACTCTGATGCCGAAGAGATTGGTGCAAAGCAGACCTGCCTTTACTCTTCGTTCAGTACCTTCAAGTAGAATTGAATCTCTCCACCAGACAGAAACTATGACAAGCAATCATCCAGAATCGTAATGTTGTGAAGTTACCTTCACGTCATGCAGCTCTCCAACAAGGAGAACGCCTCTGCACAAAATAATACCAAGCCGTCGATAAACACACAGAAACGTGCTTCTTCAGGTCAGCTCTTCATGTCCCAGATAGTAAATGAGTTTCCCTCAGTGATAAACCCTCTCTAATGGTCTGTGTGTGTGTGTGTGTGTGTGTGTGTGTGTGTGTGTGTGTGTGTGTGTGTGTGTGTGTGTGTGTGTGTGTGTGTGAGTGTGTGTGTGTTTGCGTGTGTGTGTATACTTCTCTATCTGGCTGAATTGGTGTACGTGAGTCACCAGCACACCCTGCTTGTCCTCTGGCTCCGGCAGGTCAGCGTCTTAAACCTGGCATGATGAACGCTGACTGTATGCATCCCTGTTATAACATGACACTCCCCATTTACAGTGCTGTCATCATGGACCCAGTTATCGCTTCCCACAGCGTTTTGCTGACAGACATTTTAAATTAGACTAATAAATTGCCTAGCGCTCTGCCTGGCTCTTTCTAAGAGCTCTGTTACCCGGAGACAAATTAGCGAGCTGCAGGTATCGAGGCCGGGGCCGGCACGAAGTGCCACGCTGTTTTTATGAGGCAAAGAGCAGATCTGATTGGAAATGTAAGGGTCACCTGAGAAGGTCACAACAAACAGAGAGGACTGATGATAAAAACAAGGAAACAGACTTTCAAACAAACATTCAGGACCGATCACAGGGCTATCAGCATGCAGCCGGCCTGCTGGAGAAATACATTTCCTCCTTTCAGGTGGTTAGTTAAGTTTTAAAACTTGATGTTCTTTCTAAGCTTAATTTTATTTAGACATATTTAAATGTCTTTGTTTCCTGAGTCATAAACTACAGCTTATAAAGTAATTAAATTGCGTAGTTTCATATGTTTTTTGAAATATAGCAAAATTAGACATTGTCTTGTATCATTACGAAAAAGTGTTAGGCAGTGCTAAGGAGATATAAAAATAGAATTATAAGAATAAAGTCATAAAACGACCACAGTGAAGTCATGCAGCGCAAGCGATGGATGAGAAATAAGCTGAGAATATCACTTTTGAAAATGAAATTTCATCCAGTTATTTAACCAGCTTTACCAGCTGCCAGTAAACGCTTATTTTATGTTGTTTTAAATTTTTGCACATTTATTTTGCAATACTTCAGGTAAAATGGATTGTTTTCCTCTGATCGTTCTTTAGTGACGATTTGTAATTGTGTCTTACTTGAACTGAACTGAACTGAAGTCAGTGCAGACAACGAGCAACGAAGCTGCTACCTTATTTGTGATTCTGATTTATGGAAGAACAAACCTGTGAAATCAGCTACGCTGATACTCGGCTGCAGTGAACTTCACCAGCCAATAAAGAATCTATATTTAAAGCTGTCAATACAAAGGTGCACCGTGTCACTTTCACTCCAGACTCTATTGATAAAATATACATAGAGGATGAAGTGCTGCTTCAGGTGTGGTGAGCTGTGTGTTTGTGTTGATGGGATTGATGTGACACTAAGACGACTGTGTGTGGAGGAGGCAAAAAAAAACAGCTTTAATATTTGATGAGAAGTTTGTTGAAGAGAAACGTGTTAATGAAACGTGAGAAACCGTTTGAAGTCTCATTCTATAGAGCAGTGCCTGTTTCTTTGCTCTCATTCTTTCAGCTCCCAGAGCCGAGCCTTAAAACGTCCTCTCCTCTCCTCTCCTCTCCACCCCTCTCCTCTCCTCTCTCCTCCTCTCCTCTCCTCCTCTCCTCTCCAGATGAATTGAGTCGCACTTAGAGAGGAGAGGGGATGGGAACGGAGCGCGTGGGCAGCGCTGCCAGGCACATGACAAAGTGGAAAGTGTTGTCTTTAAAACCATGTAATGCTCCTCAAATGTGTGGCGACGCAGCCAAAAGCTCAGAAAGAAAGCGTGAGAAGCAAAAAAGGAGAAGAAAATGAAAGCTGAAGAGAGTGGAGGTTGGTGGGGGGACGAGACGCAGAGAGAGCTATACAGTCAGCTGAGATAATTGACACTCTCAGAGAGCGAGCCAGCACTTCTCCTCTTCCTCTCATCGTTTAAGTGCCGCGCTGTTGCTTAAGTTATTGCGCCCATTGTAAGTCACAAAGCGGGGAGGAATGTTTGGCCGACGCTCTGGGAAACGCCACTCCGGGCCCCGCAGCTGTCACAGCTCCGAGGACTTGAATTCTGCCACGGAGAGCTCAATGGCGGGGAGCTGGCAGAGCAACATGTGCTTCTTTTTACTGGTGGACTTCATGAGAAACTGAAAACACGTAGCTGTGTAGCTTCGCTCACATCCATGACCACGCTACTCTCCGACAGCCGGGAGAGTTAAGAGTCTATTGTCGGTTTTATTCACTCGCTACGTTTCTCCTCTTCCGTCCTCTTTTCATCGGCTTTGCTTTGTGCCTAAACCTTGAATGAACAATCGCTCTGTTCAGAAAACTCCCCGTCCCGCCAAAACAGCTCACTGGGAATCACAGTCATATTTTATACGGAGGGAGCATACGCTCAAAATCTCCAAAGATGGATCAACTGGTTTTCTCTCTCTTTAGTAAAAATCATTAATATTATGCATTTAATTTAATTACTTTATGAGCTGTAGTTTATATATGATAGAAGGCTACAATTATTCATCTATTGCATTCATTTCCGATAGAAATGAATGTGTCACATGTTGATGTAAATAATTTGAATGAAAAGGAGTAGTTAGAAGAAAAAAGCCTACTCCTCTCAAAAGTCAATTTTTCTAAACAACTAAACATCAATCAACCATCTTTAAGCACAAAACAGGCAATATGTATTTATAAAAATAATCATTAACGAAGAAAAAATATATCTGTGTAGTGACAGATATACTGAATCAATATACTTCATTATTCCGTGATAAAACGTTATATTTTATTATCTTACTAAAAGAAAATTTTGATCTGTTTTTGACCGATTGTTCCACAGATTTGTTCCATAAACAGAAATACAGCTCTCCACTTGTTCAGTTCTGACTTTTGAGTTTTATCCTCATGTTTGAGATACATGGAGGAAAAAAAAAAACAGAAATTGTGCAGAGTTCATCTGGCATCATTTTACCAGCAAGAAAAAATGAATTTCACTTAAGCCGTTTTCTGAGTCTGTCATATTAATAATCTGCTTCAAGCATCTGCTTTCTTAATGAAGTGATAAGGACTTTACAACACCGCAGATAACACCGCGTCGTGCATCATAAAATAAACATTTGCTACAATCAGCCTGATTATACTCACATTATTTTGTACTTTTTTGCTTACAGGAAAAACTACCAAATGTAAATTTTTTTTATTTTGTGTTTTAATTATGCCAAAAAAACATGAACCCTTCAAGAAAAATTATGGTAATTTAAAGATTTTTTCCATGTCTATTTAATGACTTGTTTTTGATCAGGTTTTGTGCTTGAAGCTGCATTAATTACAGACTTGTGAGCCTTTAAAATAAAACCTTGAAATGGAATCATACTGACATTTTGAGTCGGTCACTGTAATTGAAACACCTCAGCCTTGCTTTAGGCCAGACCGTTGAAGCTTTAGTTTGTGCTGCACAGTTCTTCCTCTCACGGTCATCTTCTTATGATAATGAGCCTCACATTTTCCTGCAGTTATCTCGCTTTGTGCTACAACAACGCCTAAGAAAAACTATGCAGAGGAACCCAAAGGCCTTAATCAACAACAAGAGTTTTGCCCGCTGGGAGGTTTTCAAACCTCAGGGAATTAGAGCGAGGAAGCTAACTCCGTGTAGCCTCTGTTGTGCTGTTTTCTTCTGATGTGACGTCGTCAGCTGCAGCTTTAATGGCCGTGCAAGGTTGCTTCCCTGCGACGCTCTCCACCTCCGACAATTACAGCCCTGCAGTTTGATGTCAAGCATTGTGCTGTGCACCGCATGCATCAATAACTGATAGAATTCATAATTAGACATGAGCTACATGTGCACCTTTGGGTTTAATACGCATGAACAAGCTTAAAATGTACAGGAAAGGACGTGTGTGTGGTTGTTGTCAGCTTTTGATGGAGCAGCAGCAACAGTGGTGATAAAGACTCAGTAGTTCATATTATTGTATTTTATTTGACCCTGACAAAATGTACTCCCTCAACATTTAGGAAATTGTTTAGCCAATTAATATGCTAGCTGAGAATTACACTGATTCATTTAAAGGGGCAGCATTTAGTAGAATCAACTTTTTTGAGCAGAACATGATGTTATAATGTTATACACTCATCAAAAACAGACTTGGAGTGTTGCCTTGATTCTTTCTTGAGTGTTTGAGAAATCCTTTAGTCTCCATGGCAACCATTCAGTTCTACAAAACGCCTGGGTGGACCTAGCTCCGCCTTCAAGACACAGCTCCTCCTTTGAGCTCCTCTCAGCTCCTTCAGACTAGCCAGCAGCAATTAGCAAACACCTGGTGGAACTGCTCATCTGCTGAGCTCATTATAGGAGCTATGTCTCAGTGAAACGCTGGTAAAAACGTCGTTAAATGGTTAATAGAAGAGCCATGATGTGATAACTTCCTAAAGATGGAGTCTCAGAACAAGTCTCTTAAAGTAAAATTTCTTTTAAGTTATATTTGATATATAGCAATTTTGTAACAACTGAAGGTAGCATAGTTAATTGATCATGCTATACTTCTGCCAATTTAATAATTAAATACACTTTATTAATCCCAATGGGTAAAAAAAAAAACCTTTATAACTGACAATCTAAGTTTCTATGGTGATTGCTGTGGGTAGGAAGGATTACCTGCAGCAGTCTGTATTCCAGCAGCTCTGTGAAAAACCTCTGACAATAGAATCTCTATTATTGCATTACTGTCTCATGGAGATGGCTGTCCGTCATGTTCTTCATTCTATGAACCATCCTTCTTGTCACAATCACCTCCAGACTCCACTTCTTCTCTCATGATGTAAATAAATAAAGTTTAATATATTACTGTTTCTCCAGTAGGCAGACAGAGACAGAACCAGATCCAGGGAGACCCAGGCTGGTTGTGTGAGACATGAAGCAGTCCATCAGATCCTCTGTTCAGAGGATGCAGAACTTTTTATTCCACTTTCATTTCCACCATTTTTGTCTTACATCAGATTTCACGTCAGAATTCAGATTTAAGCCATAAAATATTTTGCAATAAGCTTTTTCTTTACCCCATTGTTGTTTGATATATTTTGTTTATTTGTAATTACTACGTGTGGATCAGAAGTAATGCTGTTTTGATTACATTAATAGCTACTGTATATTTTGATTATTTGGCTACTTTGGTTTTAGTTCATTATCAATATGAAGATATTGGTTAGTAACTAATAAATGTGATTTTACTGATTATCAGCTGTTATCAATGTTCTAATTTTCAACTGAGTGTTTATTCTTTCATTGATTTGAAATAAAAGTTTGAATCTTGGAACATATGCAGACTTTCACTTATGCTTCTTTCCGGTGTGATAAAGAAACCTCTCTGATAAGGAAACACGTTCCCTCAGAGTGATTTTGATAGATTGTGGCTTATAGTTTTCTGTATTTTACCTTCCCTGCAGCGTTAACGCTGAAATAATGAATTCAGGCCGAAGTGAAACACAAACTCGTAAATCTGAAGAACCCCCATCTTCCCCCTCGTGCAAACACATACATATTTCTTTCTCTTGCAAACATGCTAATTTAATTTTGTGCACTTCCATCTCTCCACTCTTCTACGCCAAAATGTCCTCACCTGCACACCCACCTCGATAACACACACACACACACACACCAATGCACGCATGCACAGCTCTTCTTCTGCCCTTCCTCCCCCTGTGCTCTACTGTAGCTTTGCCATTAGAGCTATTTGCATCTGACTGAGAGTCCATTAGAATAATAATTAGCCTGACCCACCAAAGAGGGACGGCCTTTTGGCAGCTCAGAACTAGACACCAAGCTGCAGGCACACACACACACACACACACACACACACACACACACACACACACACACACACACACACACACACACACACACACACACCCCTTGCCGATCCAAAGAGACCCTTTCACATTCCATTTCAACTAAAGACTTCTATGCAATTCATTTGAACAAACAATGTTTTTTGCCCACATGGGCTTCTAAATGTTTAAACTCGGGGATTTTGCATCTTTTTTTTCTCTCTTCCTTGCTTGAAAAATCAGTAAGTGTGAAATCTTTGAAGTACACTAAAGGGAATAGCAAAAAAATAAAAAAATAAAAAAATGTTGAGTTACTTGTTTTAGAATTTGCCTAAAACTGCACTCAAATTACAGAGCATAGCTGTCTTCTCCTTTTCTTTTCTTTTTTTTGTGTAACTGAATTGTAAAACCAATAGTACTCCAAGCTAGGAAAATGTTTTTCTGGCAAATGGAATGAAAAATGGATATCACATGCTTTTAGCAGATATGTGTTAATGTGTCTAATTTCCAGGGTCATTATGGCAGTAATGTACGAATCACTGGCCTGGGTGGAGATTCTTCATGTTGAAGGCAGAAATAATGACTAATAATTAGCCGGGCTTGAGCACAGCTGAGGTATTTTTTTTTATATATATATAAATATATACAGTATGAAGCATGGCTAGCCGTACCTTTCGTTGTAAATGCCGGTGAATTTTGAACAGATCTTTGAAAGGAAACCTG
>NW_015114280.1:20948-58448 GCF_001443285.1 Poecilia latipinna | reverse complement strand
CAATGAAGACAAGAAAATAGACCAGCTTATTGTTTAACTGCACTGCAAAAACACAGAATCTGACCAAGTCATATTGGTCTGGTTTCTAGTGTAAATATCTTATTACACTTGAAATGAGACAAAACTATGTTGAAAGTAACTTTTCAGCAAGATATAGATGTTTGATTTAAGTAAACAATTCCTTAATATTTATGAAAAATTACTTGTTCTATTGGCAGACAAATTAGCCTGTAAAGTGGGGAAAATGTCTTTCTATAAATTAAAAAATCTGCAAAAGAAACTAGAACCCTTTCATCAATATTAAGGAATTATTTACTTAAAACAAGTCTCTATATCTTGCTGAAAAGTTACTTGTAAGTAAGTTTTGTCTTATTTCTAGTTTTCTAAGATATTTGCTCTGGAAACTAGACAAAAAAATACTAGATTTTGTGTTTTTGCAGTGTTAACTAAAAGTGACTATTTTCCCCTTTTGACTAGAATTTCGCACAGATCAGCGTCCTCAGAATAGAATAGAATAGAATAGACAGTCCAACATGACAACTCATGAATCAGGGTTTCATGAGCAGAGGTGTGTAAGCAAAAGTTTACACACCTCTGTTAAATTGGCTGGTTTTTATTTTTGCTTTTAGTCTCATAAAAATAAAGTTGTCTCTTATCATGGGTGGATCTAGCCGGGGGCCAACAGGGGCCAGTCCCCCCATTGTCATGGTTCTGGCCCTTCTTAAGTGTACTGCACTGAAGAGCTAATACTGAATCAGCTTATTGTGACATAATTTGGCTCAGAAACTAACTCATCGGTCTCTTGGACCAATTTCATTTTTTAATCTTCACATTTTAACTTTAACAATGAATTAAAGTCTGGAAGCCAAAAGTGTCTCTTTGACTCACTTACTATATTAGACGATTAAATAGGGCCTTGTTTTTTTTTCCCTTTTTACTTCCTGCTTTGCTCATTTTTTTGTTCTGTGACCCCATGAAAGGACACAGTCTCCACTCCATCAGAAGAAAATTAAAGCTTCAGAATTACCAAGCCAGAGTCAAGAACTAAATTTGATAGAAAACCTTTTTTGTGACTTTTTTAATGTAAAATAATGTGATGTAAATATTGTCGAATGAAGATGAGTGTTTCCGATACACTCCTGCCAAAAATTCTGAATGCTGAAAATGAATCAAGACATGCACACCTGACCTCTGCGACTTGATTATTGATTTTCTTTTCTCCTTCAGGCAGATTTCTTTACCAGGGAAAATGTACAGGCTCATTCTCACTTTGAATGTGGAGAAGCTGTGAAATCATTTTTGGTTTTCATTTTTCAACATCGGAAAAATCTGCTACTGTTACAATTTTTGAGAACCACTCAATTCTGATTCTGCTAGTTTTTCGTCTCACTGATTGTATCTGACCCCATTTCACCCTTTTCAGCAATTTATTCTGAAATAAAGAATGTAAAATAAAAGAACAAAGACTAATATGTAAACAGAAAAATGCATGAGAGCCTACATCTGTTGAAAAGATGGAGGTAAATAAATAATGGATTATGAGTGAGAAGTGATTTAGAAAAGATATTTATTGTCTAATAAATCATTGATCCACACAAACTTTCTCTTATTTAAGACTTAAAGTTATCAAAAGAAAGTTGCTTTGTGCTAAAAGAACAAAGTAAAAATTCAAATGTTTTTTGAGGGGGGTTTTGCTAGTGGCTGAACCAACAGAGAAAAACAAAATGAATAAAACATTAAGAAACAAAAATGCAAACCACTTTAAGCAGAACAAAAGTTTGCATTTAAGATTCTGGCATTAAATAGACATGAAAAAAAAAACAGCAACTCTTGTTTACTCAAAGAAATGAGCTTCTCTTTTCATCACCGCTTTGATCAGAGTGACACACACAGATCCGGAGAGAGAAAAATAGAAGAAGAAAAAAAAACAGCATGTCAGAGAGCTGATTGACAGCTTTAATTAACAAAAGCAGAGCAGGTTCTGTGTATTTCCTCTCACAGCCTCTGGGGCCTGTGCTGTGATAACTGGGAAATGCCAGAAGAAGAAGAAAAAAAAAAACACCTGACTTTACAAACACTTTTTCTATTCTCTCTGTAGATGCATTCATTATGTTCACACAGGGTTTGTTTTAATGAGGGTTTTCACTCTGGTAGTGTTGGGGAGAGAGCTGAAAACTGTCCACAGACACTTTAGAAAATGCGTTATGTTGTTTTTTTATGGTTAATGCTTCACAGCTGGATCAAGAGTTTTCTATAAAATTAGAATTTTCACCTCCACATTCTAATGTAACATATTAATATAAAATGTGCAATTTGGAAGCTGCTTAACAAGCACCATACTAAAAGTTGAAAACAACTTTTAGTAAAACAGATGCTTAAAAGTTAATTTAAGCATCTTTAATATATCTATATATATCTATCTATATATATCTATATCTCTATATATATATATATATATATATATATATATATATATATATATATATATATATAGAACAATGACCGTTCCCGGTAAGTTTCTATATAAAGATGTTTTTAATCATCGTGACGGGTCTTTTTCACCGAGTCGTAATCAAAACCTCCATAATGAATGATGTATGGTTGAATGGAGGACATAATTGCTGGTTTGGACACAGGAGGGAGGCAGATAAGGCGGCTGACTGACTTTATTTAATTTAGAAACTAAAAAAAAACACACTGAAAAAATGAACTCAGACGGGTTTAAATTTGATCCCTCAGTTAGACATAATAAGATTGCAAATATAACAAGGATATGACTGAACGAAACAGAGTGAAGACCTTAAGAGTAAGAAATGTAACTGTGACAGTGACTAACTCCACTGTCCACCTGGTTCATGGCAGTGCTGTTGCAGGACTGATCATGTCTGCAACTTCTGGCAGGACAGCTGCAGCTGCATGAATATGTTTTGTGCGTCTGTATCTTTGGAAAAACCCAGATCTACTAGCTGGTTTGTGAAAGACAATGGAAGCTTGAAGAGAGGCTCATCTTTCCCAAAATAGAGCAGAAAGACCTTCAAACTGAATTAGTGCTTGGCTTTTTAGCTTAAGAATACCTTTTATATTCAAAATCTGCTTTAATTGAACTCCAGCTCGACTGCAGAGAAAGCCTGGTGAGTTTGGGGAGGTGTGAATGTGAACACTGATGTGGACCAAACCAGCAAAAACTGGTCCCCCTACAAACCAAGGTCTAGGTTTGTAGACCCACACCAAGTGAACTCTGGTGTGGTTTGAATGCAAATGTGAATGTCAAACGGACTGGATCAGAAAGCAGGAAGCAAACTAGAGCGTAAGGCATTCTGGGTAAATACAAGAAAAACAAATGTGCGAGTCTAGCGGTAGCGGGAGAAATGTCTTGTGGTTTTTTTTGCCAAAGACAAAAGAGAAATCCTACAACCCCTAAAATCTCACGGCACTCCATTGTTGTTTACAGTTTGTGAAGAAGGAAGTTGAGCTCTGTGTCTTCTTCAGAGCTTTTCATGTTGTTTCCTGGTTCTTGGTGCAGCGTCACCACAAGTAAGGGGACAGGGGAATAGGTTTTTTGTCAAAGTGCATTGCGAAAGTGAACCGCACAGCTGAACATGTAACAAATGTCGCAACTTTGATCGCCAATCAAACCAAAGTCTGGTAGACCTAATAGTCTACCGGATTATCAGATGGGAAAACACCAAGCTTTGATCAGAGAACAAATGACTTGTCATTTATATCATGTCTAATGAGAGCTTTATGTGTTTTGAGATAGTCAAGTTAAAAAGACGTGAACTTTTTGTGATCTTTGGGCGATGATATGATGCACATGTTGTAGGAACCAGTAAGAAAAATAAAAACTGAATACAATGTAATATTGTCACTGTTTAAAAGCCACATAAATAGAAAAATCCATGTAAATTGCTCACGAAAGCAATAAAACAAGTTTAATCAAAACACAAAGTAACTTCACGGTCGTAGTGAAAAAGCAGGTAAACATGCTGATTTGAAGCGGTTAGAGTGAGTTCTCATTCATGTGAATGTACTTAATCTGTCTGAACCATTATGAGCAGAGAAGAGGGGCGGGTGCAGCCTCTGCGGTGTAGAGAAGCAGAAATGGCAACCAGGCATTAGCACAGCGACATTAGCGTTGTCCCGACAGCCTGTTAGCTGAAGTGGGCTTTAATTAACTATTTTCCAGTTAGTAAATGGAGGAATTATCGATGGCCCAAAAGCAAGAGTGAAACTAGGCATGCATGTACTCCGAACACACACACGCACGCTCACACACACACATACGCACACACGCTAATCTGTTGAGTACAAAAACAAACACTCCAAATAAATGGCAGATACAGGCATATCATATTAGCATAATACATGGCTCACAAATGGGAAAAGCCATTATCGGGTTTTAGGAAGTGGAGGTTTTTTCATAGCCATGCTGCCTAACAAATCCCAGCCTGTAGGTGATTCTGAATGCCAGACTCCTCTTACCCTCTGCCCCTTCCAGCCTCTGACAAGCCACTCTTACCTTCCATCACTTATTTATGGCCAAGTTCTGAGCTGTCAGGGCTGAAGCCGCCACATTAGAACTGATAACAGAATGAAGGTTATTAGCCAGCTTTTTAATTAGTTTCTCCTGTACCACACGTGACCCTTCTTATTTCTTTTCTTCTTTTTTTTTGCACGTGTACACACCATCAAGGCATTATTAATATTTAGATTAGAAACACTCGTTCCTGCCTTCCAGGTTGCTGGTAACTGCAGCCTCTCCCCACTGGGGCCGTGTGGATGGATGGATGGATGGAATAATTCCCCTGATGGTCCTTCATCTCTCTGGCTGCCACAGTTATGCAGCCCTGCTATTACAGGAGACAAGGGACACAGCTTCTCATACAATAACATGTTGTGTTGGCCATATAGCCAGTCTCTAAGCTTTCGCGATAATATAAGATATTATTGGGATGTATTCTGATGAGACTGTATTTATGCAGAATTTCAGAAAATCACTGTTTAGAATATAATATATAGTTATATCTAATTAAAGTGGACAAGGCTTGAGTAAAGTCTAATGTCTACAGTTGCTATATGACTTGACTTGAGTTACAGTGAGAGCAGAACAAAAGTAATCTACATACAACCATGGAATGCATGCATTTCCTAACCTTCCTTCCAAAAATAAAGCAAAATCAATATAGTGGCGCTATAACTGAGTTAATTGCAGAGGTTGTAATAATTAATTGCAGTTGATCACATTTTAAACAAAATCTATACATGTACAAAATATATCTTATCTTCAACTGAAAATCCATTTTGCTGCTAAATTATTGAATAAATAGACATATGAGCTCAGCAACAAATGTTTGTTGTTTTTAATCTGCTATTCAGGTTATTAAACCATCAGAGTGGATCACAGTTCTTTTCTATCCATTCAGCTCTCCAGTGTTTCAGGAACTCCTGATCATTCATAGAACGTCTTTAGAAATGTGGACTGTGGACGCTGACATTAGCGTTAGCATCTGTGATGCTGCTACATGTTTAGCATTGAGATGCTATTTTAGGCTTGAACACCTTCACTGACAGGCTAACTGCTTTTAGCACAGTTAAGCACGACAATATTCTTTTCTTGTGTCCCATCAAAAGGTTTTTTTGAACCAAAACCTAACAGCCAGCAAGCCGACAGAAAGAGACTTTGTATGAAAATAAAAAAAGGTGATTAGTTGCATTTTAAAAATTATCCATTAAAATCTAGGCAAGGCAACTTTATTTATATTTGGCACCTATTTAACAAGAAATTAACATGTTAATGTCCCAGATCTAGTTTAAATAAAATCAAGAGTTCTACCCAAGGAAAATGCCAAATATGTGAAATATCTTCAATAGTGATGGGACAGTGATTGGTTGATATATCAACATGTCATCCTCATACAGAGAAATCTTATTATTTGATGCTCTGTATTACAGCCCTGAACACTGGACTGTGTTCAGATGGTTTCTGCAAGGGTAATAGAGGTTCCATTCAGAGTCTGGGTAAATGGGTAAATAATTTAGGTAGAAGACAAGCAGACTTCCAAAGGTGTCATGGTCAAACCTTTGGGATTTGGACTTGTACAATTTTTCGGTAATTGAAAAGTTTCCAATAGTATCTGAAGCATTGCAACCTGCTTGGTGTAATTCACAAGCAGAATTTGTTAACATCATGAAGTTTCATAAAACTTTTTAAATCTACTATTAAGATCTGTAAGAGATTTAAAAATATCACCTGGTGAATGTTTAATTTTTGAGGATAACTCTGTTTTTAGAGCTGTCATGCTAATAATTCATGTGGTTTGCCACCAAATTCAAGGTCTTTTTGCTTTTAAAGCACAAAAGCTCTACAGTTTCTATCAGAAAATATTCAATTAACCTTAGAATTAGAGAGCTGAAATAGCTTAATGCTTTGCAGAGTGTTTTCCATGTCTAACTGGGCATTTTGTTTTTCAAGTTCTGATTATTCTGTTTTGTCAAGTGAAGATTGAAATGACATGCATCCTCTCAAGTAAGCCCTAAAAGTTTCAAGTTGTAATACAGGAGAAATATAATTTTTATCAATGGTTTCAAATGACTATAGAATTTTGAATTTATGGAATGTTTGGAATTTAATCTCAAGTGTCTCTGAGGTGCTCTCACCAAGTTTAAGTGCAAACACAGGGTTCTGATCAGAGCAAATAATGCAATAGTATTTTGCGTCATAAAAAGTCATATGAGTGCTAGAGTGAAAGGAAAAGTCACTACTTAAGACTTCCTCCATGTGTTCACCATATGATTCCACCAGGACAGACTGGAAGACAGGCTGGTGGAAGCCATATTTACTTAGTTGAAGGCCTAAGTAAATATCTAATGTTAAATTAAAATCACTGGCAGTACAAGAAAAATCTGGTATCTTGTTTTGAACCATTAGAAAAAAAAACAACAACAAAAACTAATACCATTTACATATCATAGACCAAAAATTATATGGTCTTGCTGTCCTAATTTCCCACACAATTCTAGTTTTTGACATTTGGGTCACAAATTATGAACCAGAAATGCTGCATGATATTAAAACTATATATTAATCAGCTTAGTTGTGTAAATATAGCTGTTCTAGAATGAGAGATCTGGGATTTACTACAGCTCTCTCTCCTCCCTCTTGTTTGTTGTACAACCACGATACTACAGTGACCCAAATGGGACAAACCAAAAGTTTACTCTTTTTCTGGGGGAAGTGGGCCGACTGGAGTTGTTTTAATGTTACAACATAAAACACACATGACCTTTAAGAAATCAAATGAGGTCTTTCCATCTTTAGTGTAGGCGTGGCCTATTTCAGGCTAATTCTGGTTCATTGAGTTGTGGAGAATCAGGACACCGTCTTTGAGCAACGTTGGTGCATTCAAGTTCTCAAGCATTAAACGCCAATTTAAAGAGACAAATTAACCCTACAGTTTGTGTTTTTGTACAGTGTGAGGAAGACAGAGAGAGAGAAAGAGCCTACGTGCACCGGGAGAACATGGAAACACTAATCAAGATTTTAACTCAAACAGTCATATCTACGGTGTTACCATGGCTATTTGGTCATAGCAACGACTAAATACATGCTCTGCTTTATGTCTTCTTGCATTGTTGGGCACTTTGACAAAATAAAGCATCACACCTTCAATATATAAACAGAACAAATATTTAATTAGCTGATTTCCAGTGTTTGTAACATTTATTAAAAATTAGATTATATTGACTCTGCATATATGCAGAGTTTTGCCTGTATGCAAAACTCTGAATTGTTACCATCATACTGTCACCTTCCTAAAATAATGGCCTATGTTATTTTTTCAGAAAAGTGTTATTGATTGTTTGTTTGTCTTTATTTTTTCCCAAACCATCTTTTGGTAAAAGAAAGAAAAAAAGAAAAAAAGAAAAAAAAAGATAGCGATTTAGACAAAAAAAAAATCATTTTTGGCAAAAAATGACTTAGGCCATTATTTGAGGTAGGTGACGTTATGTTTGTATTAAAACTGTTTATAAATGCTGTGAAGGACTAGTGGTTTGTCCAGGGTGTACTCTGCCTCTTGTCCAATGAGGTACCACTCCCCCACCATCTCCCTGACGACCCAGCAAGGTTAAGCAGGTCTCGATAATGAATGAATGAATGTTTATAAACGTTTCGGTTGCATGACCAAAGGCAGTTCATTTATAGCAGGTCAATATCTCTGCTAGCCCACACAGTGGAGTCCCTTTGTGACTGTAGCCATGTACGTTCAAAGGAGAAAGTTTTCCAGAAACAGCAGAGGCAGAAATTCCTGAGGCTTTGTTAGACTGTGTGGGGTAAACTTATTGGAGCGAACATCTGAAGCCTTTCCAAAATGAATAACAATGAGGTGATTTGGATAAAAAAAAAAAAATGTATCGTCCCACTCCAAATGGTGTGTAGGAGAGACATCTGTTCCTGCAGGTTGGCTGAGGCAAACAGAGGATAGAGATCCAGATGCAACGATGCGAGTGTCAACATTCCCACTTTCAACTCTCCAGAGGTTGTCGAAATAAGAACTATTAGATCTAATATCTTAGTTTATATTCAAAACAAAAAGAGAGTAAGGTAAAAAAAAAAAACAATAACAAAACAATACAAAAAAACCCAGACATATCTGTATTGTTTTGAGGTTGTGTAAAGTTTGAATCCGAAACATTTGCAAAAGTTTTCAATTCAGTTTATTCATAAAGCATTAATTCACAACAACTTTCCTGTCAAGGCACAATATAATGGGAACAAATCTATTTTGTGTACAGAAAAACATACAATTAAACACCAAATTATTAATACCCCTGGCAAATTTAATTTGAAAATAATCTTCTAATCTTACCATCATCTTGCTTCTTCAGCTGTGTTTTCCCTGTTCCCCTTCTAACCTGTGGGGGCGCTGCACCAAGAACCACTGAAGGAAACAACATGAAAACTTCTGAAGAAGACACTGAGCACAACTTCCTTCTTCACAAAATTTAAACAAGAATTAGAGTGGCGTCAGGTTTTAGCAGTTGTAGGTTTTCTCTTTACTTTTTGGTAAAAGATCACAAGCCATTTCTCCCGCTAACGTTAGACTCACATGTTTGTTTTGGTCCTCCATGATAGTCCACTTCCTGCTTTCGGACCAAGACCTCGGCTTTTTGGTGGACCAGAGTTCACTTTTTCCCCCCCAGAGTTCAGCAATCACAGATTAAATGTAAATAAATGTTTAGAATTTGACATTATGACCCACTTTCAGGTGTCAGCAGTGAAGGAATGAGCAAGGTTGGGCAAAGGTCGTAGATTGTGTGCATGTGTGTGTTCTTCTCTTCAGCCATTTGAGTGTGAAGCATAGACTGTATGTAAAACAGTAATAGTCAACCGTAAGCCTGAAACGTAGAGCTGTAAGTTAACACCTTTTTCCCACAGGCATAGTGACGTTTACTGTATCTTTATGCATATTTACTTACTAAAATATGCAGAGGACAGTTCAGAAACAATTCAGAGGCAGATATTAAAGATTAGACTTAACTGTTTTGTTGGAAGAATGACTGTCCTTCTCAACTCTGGCTACTTATTGACATTATCCACAGCAGTAAAGTAACACTGTACAGCCTAGACAAATATATCAGGTCTTGTAGGAGCATGAGGGAGAGGGACGGATGGAGCCAGGAATATAAACCAGCAATCAATAATTGAGGGGCAGGATAGACACTGGAGAGGGAATATAGGGTAAAAACCTTTCCCCTATAATGTCAAATATTTCATTTTTCATACACGTATTTCTGCAACCTGAACTTCTTCAACAAGGTGGGTAGTTTCCTCAATAACCTTAAGACTCTGGAACTAGAATTATCTTTTGCCCTCTGGCAGATAATCTAAATTCAAGATGGCTGAACACGCATTCAAAGAAGCAGAGTGTTTATGTAGGGTGAAGTCCTTATCTTGATATGGTTAAGAACAGTAAATATTTAAAAATCAGCTTAAAGTATTACAGAGTTTCATAGAGAGCTTGAAATATTAAATGTTCTGTAGAAAAACTGACAAATATGTGTGTATTAGTTTGGGGCACTTTAGATTTTCAGGTGCATTTTCAGGGTAACTGATTTCTGCCATGTATTTTATGAAGCCTAATATTCATATTCTTTTGGTTTGGAACAGAAAATCACACTGAAATGCCTGCTATAGCAGTTATGATACAAAAGGGAAAAAAAGTTTAATAATGTCCAGACAAAGTTCTCTTTTCAAAATATAAAATTCTGTCCTTCAATAAGAGAGAACCACTGATGCAACAATTAGGGGTCACAACCCTGTAGCTCTTTGAGTCCAGATAGATGCAGACAGTTGTGTCAGAAAAGGCAACCGACATGAAACCTAAATAAAATGTTCGAATCACAAACATGGACTCCATAATGGACCGGAACCTACATGGTGCCAGTGGAAAGTGGACTACTGTTGGTTGTGTGTCATCTCAGCAGGTCACTTTGTCTCATCTGTTTGTTTTGTTTTGTCAGTTATGATTTTTTTTGCGTCTGTTGTTTTGCATTGACCTCTTTTATTTGTAAGCCTGTTAAAGTGTTTGTTTTCTTAACTATTTTTCAAATTTCTGGGCTAAATGAAAGCCAATATTTTTTAATCAAACTCACGTCCTCCATGCTTTTCTGCTTGGTCCCTGACGACGAACGTAAAATCAGTTCCTTTCCACACAATGCAAACCTAATACAGAAACTTTTTAAACTGTAATTGTTCTGACCCATAAATTAAACAATAGTTTGCTGCGTAAATTAGGCCTTTCCCTCGCCACCGGTTTCCATGTAAACATTCTCCGTCTTTCCTCCCCCAGTCGTAATCGCCTTTTGAAAAAATCATGCACTGATTCACGGCGAAGTCTCATCGACTGTGACATCTCTGTGATTTAAATGGAAGACCCGTGTACCGCTGAAGTTTACCAGCATCAAATATAAAACAAAACAAAACCTCCTCGTTACACCAAGGCCGCCTCGCTGTTAAATATTTCAAAAAGCCTCCCCCCCCCCACACCCGCCCTTTTTCCCTCTTGCCAGCAATCAGGAAACAATCTTTTCATGTCTCTCCCCAGCATCTTCAGGGACTCCGGGTACTGAGTGTGAGAGCAGACATCTGCATGCGAGATGACTGCTCCAAATCCGACGACGATGGGTGTAGCCAGTGGAGAGCGGTTTAATTGGAGCTGTGGCTGGCTTCTCCTGTGGAGGGGGAATAGGAATATGAGGGGACTCCCAGTGGCTCGGAGCATCACATAACCAGTGACCTAGAAAAGGAACACTGATCACTCCCCGGAGCTGACGGCACAAGAGCTGCACGCTTTAGGAATGCACTCAGCCAAAGTTTGCTGCTGATCACTGAAAGAATGAGAATTTATGTGGGACAGGAAGAGGCAGCACACACATACCACCCCCAAAGTACTAGAGTATCCACCTGTTCTTCATCATTCCGATGGATCAGCAGGGAGGGCTGCTCAGTGTTCTGAGAGGAAAGGTGAAACTCACCTGTTGCCATAGTTTCCACCTTTGAACTCCTTTCCAGATAAAGCTCTGATGGCAGAAACTGACACAGAACAATAGGAACACTTGTATAGTTTTGTGCTAAAACACTCCTGGTGGTTGGCAAACAAGTTAATACTTTACCAACATGCTGTAGTACTTTAGTTACTAGCCCGTTGCTAACAGGCCTTGATATATACAACTATGGCTAAGTCTTTTTTCTTTTTTTGTCTTTATTTTGCAGTGTTTGACCACCGGCTTCCTATAACCTGCTGGTCAAACTAGGTATGGTATGAAATATGTTGCAAACCAGAATGCAACACCGTTGGGCCCTTTCAAAAAGATATGAAGAGAGCCATCAGAAATACTCAGGTGGACAAAGTTCACCTGAGTTAGATGTCCTCAAACTGTTGGACAACAAGGCAGTGGTCATGGCCTCCTCTGCAATGGTGTAGAACCTCAGGATACATGCAGAAGATGGTCCAAGAAGAGAAGAGAAGAGAAGAGAAGAGAAGAGAAGAGAAGAGAAGGGAAGGGAAGAGAAGAGAAGAGAAGAGAAGAGAAGAGAAGAGATTTCTCTGGCAGTCGTTGAGTACAACACCGACATGAATGGACTGGACTCATGTGGGAGCAGAAGTTGGTTTTCTACTGGATGGTCAGTCGCACTTGAAAATGATCAGTGTGTTCAGTTCTCCACTTTTTATGATCTGTCAATAACCAGTGCATGGCCTGAGTGTGAGACTTCTGGGAAAGAAACAACCCAAGTTCCTTCAGTTCAAATTGTTTCCGTGTGAGCAACTAATTATTGGGGCCCAAATGTGAATGACAAGTGAAAGCAAGGATGACTATCTATCTATCTATCTATCTATCTATCTATCTATCTATCTATCTATCTATCTATCTATCTATCTATCTATCTATCTATCTATCTATCTATCTATTATTATTATTTATATATGAATGATAAATTTCCAAAAAAACACTACTGCCGATTGTGTGACTTTCAGATTATTATTAGAGAGAACAAATCTTTTTTAAAACATCCAAAACACAAAACATACATTTATGTTCACTTTCACTTTAAAATGACTCCAGTATGATGTTAATCTCTGTAGGCTGATTTTTTAGCCTGTGTAGTGTTTTGATAATAAGTGTGCAACCCATTTACTTTGCGTTTACCCCTGTGGTCTTTAGAATTTTTTATTTTATTTTATTTATTTATTTTTTGCTTGTATGAACAAAACATGTGGAAATGTTCTGTTAATGAATTTGAGAACAGTTCAGTCGTACCTCTCCAGTCGTACGACTGTCGGGATAAATAAGGTTATTAAATTCAGAGAATAATTGGCAGATTGATGAATTATATTCTGTGCAAAATGCCAGGGGTGAGAGTCAGAATCTACTTTCACCCATTCAGTCAGATAATAGCATTTTAGTGTGAAATATGCTAACAATAGGTGAGAATCACATTATATTTTCATATATATATATATATATATATATATATATATATATATATATGGATTGAACTGGTTTTAAAAATTTAAACATGGCCAGTCTGTGCTCCCCTTCTCCTGGTGAAGAAAGCCTCTCTCCATCCCTCCATTTGTCTCCCGTTGATGTGCATCACAGCCTTCACATTAATCACCAGTCTGTCGCTCCTTTCTCTCCTCCTCCTGGTCTCAATTTATTCACATTCCTCTCTTTCCCCTTCCTTTACCGTGAATCACGCCTAATTAGGCGCTCTCTAGATCTGATTTTCATAAAAGGCTGGGGGGGAGGCGGCGAGGGGTGGGGGAGGTTTGGTTATGACAATTATTTTTCATAGAGCTGTACAGAACAGGGACAAAGGATAAATGGTTATTAGTATTCTGCGCCTAAAAGAAAACCATCCAAAAGATTCTGCTTTGATTCTGAAATCCAAAGAGATGCTGCAGTTTTTTGTTGTTTTTTTACAGGACGGCGGCGGGTGACTGCAGACACGGCACCGTTGCTGCAACGTCTGCAACTTAGGAATCAGAACATCGGATGTGATGAGAAAATAAAAATGTATGATCACTTGTGACATAATTATATGTAACACTTTTACAATTTCACACATGCAAGAAAAGGTCAACAGTGTATAATAATGAGCAGCATGGAGAAACATACAGATCGTATGATTTCACCGTGTCGCTCTGCTGCTGCAGCAGACTTGTGCTGCTCCAATTAGTGGCTTCTGAAGCTGCAAATGCAGCAACCTTTTAGTGGATCGTTCATACAAACAAAAACATTCTAAAGACTGCAGGGGTAAACGCAAAGTAAATGGGTTGCACACTTATTATCAAAACACTAGACAGGCTAAAAAAATCAGCCTACAAAGATTAAGATCATACTGGAGTCATTTTAAAATGAATGTGAACCTGATGTATGCTTTGCATTTTGGATGTTTTATAAAAGATTTCTTCTCTCTAATAATAACCTAAAAATCACACGACATTCTAAACAATCAACAGTAGTTTTATGGAAATTTATTCATTTATTTATTTTTTCTATAACTGTGACCTTTTTGAGGCCCATCTCCTGTCTGACGATCAGCCCTCACTTTTCAGAATATCCATGCTCATTTCTTTCTGTCATTTTTAATTATTGAAAAACTTAAACTTGTTCATTTTGTTAATACTGTCTTTTATATATATATATATATATATATATATATATATATATATATATATATATATATATATATATATATATATATATATATATATATTACCAGTTTTATCTACTCTTATAACTACTGCAGCGATGTGTGGAGTGAAAATATCTCCATTTATTGCACAAATCTCAAGATTTCAAACTCTATTTAATAAAATTGTATTTAGTCCAGACAAAAAGCATTATATGTTTAAGACATTCTTTTTGATATTCAATAAATATGACAAGCACATGTTAATATTCTGTTTACCAGAAGTTGCTACAGCTGGAAGAAAGTATTAAATTATCTCAATTCATAACTGTCAAAATGACCTTCCCCCAAGTTATCGAGAGACCCTGAGCTGTTGCAAAGCAGGCTTATACCTCAGGCTGGCCCTGGTTAGGTGTTTTTGTTTTGTTTTTGTTTGTTTTTTAAAGGAAACTCTTAGCTTATCTGCAGTGTGGAGGGTTAAACTGTCTTTCCTTCATTCTGAAAACCAACTGGATGCACTGCAAAAACACAAAATCTCACCAAGTACTTCTGCTCTTTCTGGTACACTTGAAAAAAGACAAAACTTATGGAAAAGACTTTTCAGCAATACATTTTAGGAGCTTGTTTAATGTCAATAATCACTTTATATTGATAAAAAGTATTAGTTCCACTGGCAGATAATTTCACTTATTGCAAATCGTTTTTTCCACAAACTAAACGTCCAGTGAAACTAGAACTTTTTCATCAGTATTAAGGAATTTGTGACTTAATAAAAGCTCATATCTTGCTTAACATTTACTTACAAGGTACTTTTAACTTATTTCAAGTTTAAAAGATATTTGCACTAGATACTAAAGAAAAAGACTTAGTAAGATTTTGTGTTTTTGCTGTGTGAAATCTGCCATCAACTAGCACAGAGAGAAAAGAAAAAAAAACTTTGTACAAAATGTTCACATTTCCACTGTCAAATAAAAGCATATACAGTTTTCAGAATATATGGAGGCCCTGAGGTGCCAAACAGCCCCGGGGTGAGAAAACATTAGTTTAGGAGACCATCTTGTTAAACTGACAGCGCATGCATGCACGTGTACTGATTACGTCTTCCACCATATTGACTGGCCTCTATTGTTTATGGCCCCCTGGACAGGGTCGACAGATGGCAGGGTGCCTATTACTGCGGCCCCTACTGTGAGGGCCCTAGAGAGGATGTGTGTATGTGTGTGTGCGTGCGTGTGTGTGTGTGTGTCAATGCAAATTCATCCAGATAGTCAGAGGAGAGTGACACGTTCCTCTCTGTGTGTTTCTGGCTGTGTGTGTGTGTGGATGAGCCAGAGGCAGCACAAAGGGAGACGCAGCAGTGACATTCCTTCAAAGCCGTCATCATAGCTTTTCCCCTACAAAGCCGAGCCGTTCTCATCCCTCTGGGGGCCTGGCCGGGCAGCGGTCATTAGGCTGCAGCCTAACGCCCCTGAGGAGAAGCTGCCCGGATCTGTAGCATGAAACACATACAACCAGCTCCCAACCGTATGGCAGGCCCAGCTCATGAATATCACATAATGTAGCGTAAGTAGGCAGGGAAAATAACTGGTGTAGCATGTTCTGCTTCTTAAGGGTGGATGTATGGATGACTTTGCAGGTGGGTTTATGGATTTTTAACAAATTTCAGAGTTGGAAGTTAATATCTGCGTGGAATCGGGTACAGGGGCACTCGGAGAGAGACACTAGGGGGTACTAGAGCACCGTCCCTTTTTCCTCTGGACAAAACTGTGCCTTTCTGAAATCTTTTGTTTTGTTTTTACAGTGTAAGAGGAGATATTTATATAAAAAAAAATCATTCAGCATTAGTGGCTCCAGTTAGTTAGTTGGACTGAGGGCAAAAATGGTTCTTTAGATTAGATTGCCCTGATATAGAAGAAAGAAAAAAGAAAAGACAACAACCAAAGAGAAATAGAGAAAAATGCATGTCATATTTTATATAAGTAACAAGCTGCATTCACCTCTGACCCGTTACACTGATTCAGTCTACAGATCAACCTTACAACACATTGATCAGTAGAAGAAGAACTGGGGATCAATGCTGTGATGCTGTGATCAATCTCCATAGATCACCGACGCTTAAACACAAAATCATTGGGATTCACAAAGAGGAGTAAATTGCTGATTTATTACAGTATTACACAAGAGAGGAATTTAATAATAGAGGAATTATTATTTCATGCAAATTAATCAAATTATGAATATTAATTATTTTATTAAAGTACAACACGAAAAAGCTATAAGTAGTGCAGAAGATCAGTCTGGAAGATTGTTTCTAGAGTTTGTACAAGCAACGAGTAGCAAAGGTCACAAATTTACTGACAATGTTACAAATTCAAGAAGGTAAGCTGTTTTAATCATTCTAATGTTATTGCAAGTTCAGAGGGCTTCATGCTATCTGCTGTTGTTTGCTAGGTCTGTCTGAGTTTATTAGCAGTGTTGATGTAGAAAAAATAAAGGTGGTCTCAAATTAACACTGTGCAGCCTCATCAGCTACTGTAACACAAACAGAAAATATGACACTCAGGAAGGTTAAACAGATTATTCTGCAGGCTGTAGGTGGCTAGCTAAAGGTTAGCTCAACTAGCATTAGCCACTAGGCAGCTAGAGGCAAAGGGCTATATGTCTTTGTGAAGTATTTGACAGACAATAAAACACCCAGAGTTTGCAACAGAAAGGATTTAAAAATGATGTCTATCAATCACTGTGAGACATGTTGTTATGGTAACAATTAAAAAATAGTTAATTTTACAGCCCTGTATCATACAGCCATGTTTCAGGACAAATAAATGAATGAACAGAAAAGGTAGACATTTTTGATTTGGAAACTTTCTTATCATTCTGCAAATAAAAATTAACAACAAAACCTTTTTTGCTAGTCAAATACATTTTTAAACATTTCTCAATGTCAATGTCAAATTAATTTATATAGCAGTTTAAAACTGCACCAAAGTGCTGTACAAAAAAAAGATAATAAAATAAGTTGATGAAAAGAAAAAGAGAATACAAGAAAATATATATATAATGTTAAAATAATAAGAGTAATAATAAGTTTTAAAAAAACTATTTTAATTTGTTTTTAACATTAAAATCTGTATTTTTCAATTGTCCCAGAATTCTTTGTATTCTGAAATAAATATTTAAAAGGAAATCCAATTTTTTTTTCTTAACTGTCTTTTAGTCCTAAAAGTAAAATCTGTAGCTTGTGCACATACACACACAACATAACACACAACATAATATATATGGAGGCTGTAAGCAGATCAGTGTATATTTCCTGTCACTGGAGTGAGATATCTTTACGGTTGAAACAATTCATTACCTGCAGGATATCTGACAGGGCGTGCTGCGATGCTTCTCTTCGCACGGCTCCCAGACATGCTGACATTTCAACATAATGGTGCCAATAATGCATTCATCTGTTCACTGTTTATGGACCAGCAGTCAGGGGTGATATGATGAAAGGTACAAGCTGCTGCTGCTCCATCTTTGATGGGGAACATTTGACTTTTAGCATGTGGATAAACAGAGGAGCACAAAGAGTGAAAAGGAGGGGTATGGCAGGTTTTCATCCCTTTGTAGATGACACATGAATATGGCTAAATGAATGCCTTTAATATCATTCTCTTAATGTCATAAAAATGGAAAACTCCTTCTATTGTTTGCAGTTGTTTACTCTGTCATACTTTCATTTTTTTAATTCTCTCCATCCTGTCCCCCTATTTTTCAGTCTGTTATGAATTATTAAGACAGGAGTACAGGTGATCTCAGAGTACTGCAGTTGCTGAGCTGCGTTGGCCGCGGGCGCAGAAAGGAGGGTGAGGTGTGACGGGTGGCCGGGCATTTTCACGAAACAGCGAGCAAGCGAGGCGAAAATGCAGTGTTCTCCAAAGGTCACCGCCACCCACCGGGTCTCCTGTGATATTTTCATTACTGAAGTGGAAAAAAAGAGGAAGAAAAAAAGGAAAAGAAAAGAAGAAGAAGAAGAAGAAGAAGAAGAAGAAGAAGAAGAAGAAGAAGAAGAAGAAGAAGAAGAAGAAAGAAAAAAAATACCCACCAGGCCCATCCTACTCATTTCTCTGTGTACGTGCACCACCTTCAGGTCTACAGTTGTAATCCTCAGCGGAGAACGGGAGTGAAAGGAAGGAGATGCAGGAGGAGCGAGGGCTTCTTTAGGAGGAACTATCAAGTCAAAAAGAGCAGGGAAACAGGAAAACAGGAACAGGAGAGGAGAGAGAGTGGGGACAGAGGAGGGCATGTAAAAAGGTGGGGAAAAGAGGAGAAACAAGAGACTTCATTACAGCAATCTGTCTCCTGCTAAAGCCGGGAATCAGATAGGCTCTGATTGTTTTTCCTTAGATACACTGTAATCTTGCAGATCTCCAAACAGTGCTGTAATTGGATTCCTCTGGGAAGATTGGAAAGAAAAAGAAAAAAAGTCCTACAAACTGCTGTCCTTTATGTTTCCAGAGACAAGAACAGCAGCGTCAAATAGTAATAAGAAAAAAAAGATAGACAAAAGTTTGGATCTATGTGGAGATGTTAACGTTATTAGAATCTGGATTATTAGAATTGGAAAAAAAAGCTCCCATTGTGAGCCACACACTTTAATGCAGGCATTATTTATGCGTATGTTTAAACGTGGATGATAAATTCACTTGTGATTTCATGTTTACTCAGAGAAATGGGATGCTCCATTAAACATCTAATGACAAAGGCAGTCAGATTTGAATAAAAACTGGAAATAAAAACTATGAAAAACACTAAAATATTAATTTGTAGCAACATTTTTCATATGACGGAGAATTAGGGACAGACCAAGAGATTTTTTTTAAAATTGCGAAAATAAAGTCACAATATTACCATAAAAAAAGACATAAAATTACAAGATAAAATTCTGTTTTCATTAAATTAAAACTTGGACAGAGAGCCCAGCTGGTGTACTCTGATTCTTTCTTCAAAATAGTCTCAGTCATTTGACCAACCAATTCAAAGTACTGCTACTGATAATAATTTGGTTCTGATGTGTTAAAATATGAAGTATTTACTAATTTATTAAAATACTAATTGATACCAATGTATAACTTCACAAGAAGTCAACATTCCAAATTTGATTTATCTGAACTTATTTTTTGTGGAGGAATTCTCATAAAATTACTGAGTTACTCTCCTAATATTCAACCTTATTTTAGCAATATTATTACTTTCTTCTTGTAATTTTTAACACTTTATTTTAGTTTAGTATGACTTTATTCTCAACTATTATAACTTGATTTTAGTAACATCACTTTATTATTTTATTGCTACAACTTTATTCTAGCAAAAATAATCACTTTCTTCTCATAATAGTATTTCTTTATTATCATTTATTAGACTTTAAATTGGTAATATTGTCACTTATCATTTTGTTATGACTTTATACTGGCAATGTCATCAACTTTATGCTCATGTATTTACGTCTTTATTCTCATATTTTAAAGACGTACTTTAAGAACCACAGTGACAAACTAAAGTTTGTCTGCGATCATGAAATAGTTACAGAGAAAAACAATCTCTTCATGTGACTGAATCAGCAAATTTACATGCAGGGAAGTTATTTTATTATTGCCACTTTGTGGAGACAAACAACTGCATTATGAATAAATGTACTTTCACACAGTAAAGCACCAAGTTGAGTCCAGAAGGAATAATCCAGACATAATCCAGTAGACATAGAGATCAGCTGCAGTTCAGTCAAACCTTTACTCGTTTGACTTTGACCAAATGGTGATGCTGAGAATCACAGTACATGTCTGTCATCTTAGCATCTCTTATCAACAGTGAAAATGAATCATTTTTTTATTTCTAATGAATTTTGAAAAATGACTTTGTATCTACATGTACAGTATGCATGTACATGCATGGAAGGTTTGAACAGCTGGAGCAGATTTACTTATTCCATGAAAATACATGGAGCTTTGAACATTTTCATGCCACCCAGAAGCAATTACTGTTAGTGAAGGTGTGTGAAATTGGTGTAAAAATGCCAGGGCTGACTCTTAATTAATTCTTCCTTTGAAATAGCATTAAAACTCCCTTGAAAACAGAAATCCCTAATTGCTGAAGTAAACTCTTACAGGGACAGTTTGGAGAATACGAATCAGGCCGTGCTAAACAGCTTCGCCAGCTGAAAGGCTTTCATCTGTGATCGCTTTTTTTTTTACGCTCTCTTCCTGCCAGAGACGAGCGAAGCAGGTTGGGTGGAAAGGTGGAGAATGGAGAAAAGAGGGTTTTTTTTAATTTTACAATTTTTTATGTTTTTTATGTTTTCTTTCGTTCTCTTAATCACTTTTTCTTATCCATTTCTCCTCTCTCCTTCGGTTTCTGTGTCCCGCAGCGAGTCCTTTTATCGCCTCCATCGGCGAGAAGCAGCCGTCTCCTCTGATGTCGGCTCCCTTTGGAACTCCTTTTCAGGCCATCGATTGATCCTTTCTTTCACCTTCTCTTCTGAGTTGCGAGTCTCTCTGTGCCCCTTCGACATCAGTGGACAGGGTAACAGAAAGTTTCTCCGTCCCTGCAGGTTTAACACTTCAAAAGGACTGGCGCCTCATAGCTTCAGAGTGGCAACATTACCTGCTGGATCAACAGCCAACTGCTAAAAAAATTCAAGTTCAGTTCTGTCCTTCGAGGTAGTGAAATAATTCTGATGTAATACCTTAGACAGGTTATTTCAGAGCTCTTTGTACAAGGCCTGTTCTTTTTTCAGATTGTTGGCAGGCCTGCCATGATAACAGATTTTAGTGCCAATTTGAAATACTATTTGATTAGGCTAAACTACTAAATGTTCCCTCATTTAATAGTAGGATTATTTTTAAGAACTATAAAATATTAGCCTGGTCACTGCCTTTCTACGCAATTCTCCATCTGGGATTTCATCCATAGAGCTTGATTTCTCAGGATGGATTTTATCCTGGCCAATCAGCGAACAGAAGGAGGAGTTGTGAAGGATGACGTCGATTTTCTGTGCTGTTTTAGAATCGTAGTCTACTTATGCAAATAATTTTGGCAATGGCATCACAGAAAGTAAAATAAGCTATTCAGTCCATGTTGACCACACTTTCAAATATGGAGCTATTAAAGTCAGAGAAAGTGGAATGTTAAAGACATTTTACTGATTGTAAAGATGTCGTTTTGTTCATCACTTCTCTCTTTGCAGTGAGGGATGGCTGTTTGCATTGCGCGCAATTCCCAATAAGCTTTGTAGTGTAGCTTCAGTCACAGTCCAGCTGGCGCGTTACATACGTGACGGCTAAATGTTAGCGATTGGGTAAAATCAGATTCAGTTGCTTAAAACTTCAACATAGTCCACACAATACCTGAGGGTCCGGACCCTCTGTACGAGATAACCTTCACCACAACTTGATAAAGGTTATTGGAAATTGTGTGTACTGTAAACAAAGGGCTACAGGTCTTTGTCTTAAACATTCCTCTTTCTCTGACTTTTAACTGCTCAAAATCTCTAAGCGTGGCCCACAAGGACTGGACGGCTTCATTCACTTCCTTTGTTGACTTTGCTGATCTACAATAAAAGCAGACTACAATTCTAAAACGGCACAGAAAATATCAATGTGCCAGTTCACAACTCCTCCTTCTGTTAGCTGATTGGCCCGGTTGAAATTCAACCAGAGAAATCCACCTCAGTGGGTCAAACCCCAGACGGGGCCCTGAAGGGAGTTGAAAATCAAGCAGAATTGTGTAGCAAGGCAATGTTCAGTCTAGGCAGTGGTACATGAGGCTGGAGATGGTGCATCTCCCTAATGATAGCTTCCACTGCAAGGACTTATTTTATTTCCAAATCACAGTGATATGTCGTCTTTTCACAACAGCTAAGGCAATTATTACTTGTAATTTCATGTAACCTGGCTTCAAAATCACTACACTACTGTCTGGGATTTAGCTGCCAGGCGTTAGTTCTGCCAGTATTTACCATAATCAGGAGGAATACCAGCACCTAACCTTCATGCACTGTCCAGTGGCAAAGCCCCCAATGAAGTTCAGCAATGTTTTGGTGTTTAGCCAAGACTGAAGACCTTCTTTGATGGTGGAGTAGCATCAGTCCTTCTCCACATGATAAAAGACACTAGGACCCGTAAAGAAGGAAGGTGAAAGCCACTGCATTAAAGAAGGCTTGTATAATATCTATCCTAAATGTCCAAGGAGACATTGTGACAAAGGATTTAAAGCCTTTGTAATTTACTTTACTTTTGATTTGTCATCCCAGTCATCCAGTCATTACCTGAAGGTAATATACAGTTTGTGCAGTGTGGGTGGCATGCTGCAGCTGTTGGAAATAATATGATCAAGATAAAGAACTAACCCTTTGTGCAAATCAAACACTAGAGTTATTTATTTTGTCTGTGTTGAACTTAAACTTGTTAGAAAAATATCTTTGATCTAAGACAAAGATTTGTGGGGTATTTTCCAAGATAAGAATCATGTAAAAAAAAAATCTGACAAATGTAAATATAAATCTTCCAATATACTAATATTTGCAATTTGTCAAAGCCTTTTCCTCCACCCACTGTTCCATCTTCACCTTCTCTGCTTTTCATTTTCTCCCTCTTTTCCACATTTGCCCCTTCCTCCCCGCCACGTTCAGCCCTCTCTGCTGCTTTATGGCTTTCTGCCCTCTGCCATCTCCTTTGATTGACCACTATTTCAATAGCAGTGGCCAAGGTTATTTGGCAGCCTCTGCAGAGTCCATTTGTTTGACCCTCTCTGCAACTGCAGAAGACACTCTGCAATTCTAACAGGCTCCACAAGACAGAGTCCTTTGAGTTGGATTCATAAAGAAATGCAGCAGAGCTCCCTTTCTCTCTTTCTGCTTCTTCTCTGTCTTTGTAGACGCTGACAGAGGAATCTCTCTCTCTGTTTGCCACAGGACCAGATTGGGTTGACAGGATGCTAACCCTAAGCAAGTTGTAATGTTTGCTTTAGTCTGCGGCGGTCCCTAAATTCTGTACACTTTGACAAAACATATTAGTTGGAATATTTCACATCATTTTAAGTAATTGAAGAATGATCAGATCTTTGTTGGCTGTTTAAACGAGCAGCCATCTTGAGCCACACCTAGCTCCTACGACCTCTCGTTGTATGATGGTTTAGAGCAGCAAATTTGGGTAAGTGCATCCAACATCCTTCAGAATTTAATAAATGAATCAGATCAGTTTGGATCTGAGACATTTCTTAGTTATTGGTTGTTTTATACATTATGTAAAAGTAAAGTAAATATTTTTACATAAAAAAATATTTATTTTTCATGTGGTTTTTTTGATAATCTGAGATTATCAATTGCTATTAAGGATTCTAATACATAATACATGAAAGTATATAAACTATTCATGGGATGGAATTAGCAGTAGTTGCTTAATGAGTCCTGCAGAGATTACGGATTTGTAATAATCCAGCTCAGATATGTATAAAATAACATATTGCTGACCATATGTTATTTTATACACAGCTACAAAATAACAGAATGGCTGATTTTCAGATTAAGTTCATGTCGTTGTCTCTGTGAGTATCTCATACTGATGACATCTCCTGTTGCTCCTTTCTGGATGTTTCTTCTCTCCCGCAGCCAACAAACTGCGAGCAGAGTGACATTTCACCTGAACTTCTCTCTGCCCGCTCTTGTTCACATCATTAAGAGGCAGCATCAGCCCCAAAGGTAGCCGGGCAAATTCTCTGAGAGAAATGGCACGCCTGGCAAGCGGGCTTTTTGATGAGCTTGTCACTCCCTCACCCCAAACATGCCTCATTAGTAGTTCAGTCTATACACCTATCCATACCCCCCTCTGCCTGCAACTTCTCTCTCTCTCTCTCTCTCTCTCTCTCTCTCACACACACACACACACACACACACACACACACACACACACACTCATTTCTTTTGCTTTTAGTTTCAGCCTCCATCTTCCATTTCTCTCCCCGGCCCCCCTTCTGTTTTTCAGCACTAATTAGCTGACTTCTCCCTCTTCTGCGCTTCCCCAGTCACATCTCAAAGGGAGACGGATATGATTTTTCTTTAACCCAAAGGCCAACTTAATCAGCTGAATTAATGACTTTATTACTCGTTAGGCTCCAGGCCATGCAGTGCTTTTCTCTCCAATGCCCAGCGCTCCTCTCTCTGTCACTCCCACTTCTTCTTTACACCCTACAGGAATTTCTGCTTTCAAACGGGGAAAAGGAGAAAAACAAAACAGCGCGAACGCTGGCAGAGAGACAGCCTTTAGAATAACTGCAGATTTGAAATAGATGTCGTTAAATAGTAGCTGTAAGTCATCTGTGTGTTTTCGGCGAGTCATTTAGCTCTAGATATTTTTTTTTTTCCAGCGCTCGTGTCGGGCAGAGATGAGAAATGGCAACATGCTCAGGCACCATGAAAGCCCTGCCAAGCTCAACGACGCGGCGCTTCGTTTTAAATGACTAAAATACGGTAATTAGTTGATACATCAGTGTCTGTCAGCAGATATATTACCGCTGCTGAAAAACACCACTGATAAGGAAATGCGCCATTAGTCTTCTCATTTAGGAGACAAACTTAAACAGAGCCCAAGGCCCGGCACACTAACATGGAATTAGGTTCATGTAGTGACAACAAAATAATGAGGAGGTTCTGCAACTTCCTCCTTACTGAAGTGACCAGAGGAAATGGCAGAGATCCAACATTTCTCTGCTCACTAACTAAAAGCTCATTTTACGTGCAGGTGATTTGCTGTTACTGTCGCATATGAGCTGGTGAGAGGAGACCCTGGTGTCTGATTGGAATGAAATGTGTCTGCATCAGACAATCTGGGATTTAGGTGAAGATACCAATCGAAAAATATGCAGAGAGTTTGCAGGCATGTTCGGTTTCACACACTGAGCTCATCATAGCAACTACGACACAGTCTAAGAACTGAAGTAAACGGCAAAATGGAGGAGCATCGTTGTGATGACGTGCTGAAGGCGGGAGAGTCTGAAAGACCAGGAGCTTCTTAAAGACACAGAGACGCAATTTGAAGTTGTCAAATTTCAAAATAAAATTTATTTTTAGCTCTGTTGAATATACGCAGCATTTTTATAACGACTGATGGTAACATATAGTGACTTGATTGTGCTATAAAATGACCATAATCCAGTAACTGTAAAATAATGTAGCTGATCTGTACACAACACATTTAATTATGTCCACTGGGATTACAGAAAATCATTGCAGACTCACTTGCCTGAGTTAAGTTCAGAGTTCATGATCTAGAGAAAAGAAGAGATCTTCCTTGGGAAAGTTTCACCATTTCATTACAAACAAGATTTTTGTGAAAAGATTCCAAAAATCTTTGACGAGACTAAAAGTGGACCGATAGTTGGAAGGTGCATGAATTGTTACATCTGGGGAAATACGAAACACAAGGTGGCAGTGTGGTTGCTGTGGTTCTTCAGGTGCCGGATGCCATAATTAACGATAAACACGACGGTGTGCATAAAGTCTGAGCATCTCAGTCGGCCTCATCTGTTCATACAACGTCGTACCACCAGTCTTTCTTCTTTAGCATGCTGCTTTGCAAACAGTCGTCATGCTGCTGTGTTACTTTTAAATAAAGGAAGCTTCCAAACAAGTCATATGCTCTTTTTTAATTCTTCTATCATAAAGTTAATAGTGTATCTTGCTATCCTGATTGAGGCCTGAGACGGAGCTCTCTGGTTTTTTGTAATTTGAGCATTGCATGGCCTGATCAGTGGTGAGTTTGGTGGGACGTTCAGTACTGGAAAGATGAACGTCTGTCTAAAATGTACCCCTCTTTTAGATCTGTTTCTTTGTGTGTAGAATGATAAAAATCTAACGTCTGACCTTCTAACTCATCACAGATTGTTGGGCAGTAACAACTCCAGCTCCAGACCAGCAAACTGACAAAACTCCTCCTTTAGTAGAACTGGTCACACCTGTTGATGATGATTAATCTGGCTGCTGCGTTTCCTCTTAAATCCTGTGGACACAGGAAGGGTGAACTTACTGTTGATCTTATGAGGATTTGAGTTTTTGTTTGAATGATAATGAATAATAACTGTAAGTGTTGTGTGTTTTTGTACGCTTGAGATTACATTTAGATAACTTTAAAACCTGATGAAGGACACAGAAGCTAATTCTGCTTTTAAACTACAGTGAAGCTATTCACCCAATGAATATATAAATATATATGTATTCATATGTACTCATAAAGTATAATAGAAATATGCGGTAACTCAAATTGTTGTGTTTTCGCTTATCTGCAGTGCAATTACTAATAAATTAATTCTTCGTTTTAGCCCCAATGATACTTCAGTTTTGATTGAAGACACAATATTGCAACTCTTAAAATAAATAATTCATTTAATGGTTTAATCAATGCCGCTCTAAATTATGCAATGAGATAGCTCCCGGTAAAGAAAAGAATCTCCTTCAGACAGATTCCTCAGATCTCCTCGAAATGTTACGGCTGGGATTTTCTGTCGGCTGAGGGAAAGAAAGGGAAGAGATGAGAAATGTCTCAAGTGAAGAACAGAGCAGAAAAATGACACCAGACCCAATGGGAACATCGGTACCAGATCCGGTTATGGCCCCATAAACCATGACAAAAAAAACAAAAGTAAAATACCGATCTTGACAAGAAGTAAGAAATTATTCTATTTACAGAATAAAAATAAAACCGTTTCCTTGGATGTGTGACTTAGTACAGTCAGTATCGGACGGAAACAAAGATTGTCCTGACCTCATACAGTTTATTAGATGTAAGCTACATTAAGGATATTTGTTTTATGAAATAGTTCTTTATGAATACTTCATGCATTTGTCTGTAATTTCTAAATATCCAACCCAAAATATTTTATTGAAACTTTTTGACTCCAAAATGTACGTTTTGTTGTTTTGATTTTGCTTTTCTTTTTTTCTTTTTTTTCTTTTTTTTTGTCAAATTACAGTTCATATCTTATTGACTGCAAATGTCAAACCAAAATGTGCTTACCTGATTAATAAGGACTGAAAACGGAGCTGATTTCCCTGCATCAAACATCCTGTGAAACACAAGAGGGACAGGAGCATTTATACGGCTGAATGACATTCTGAAAAAAAGGGGGAATAATTCATTAGTTGTGTTTTTCCTCTTTCTTCCTCCCTCCTGAACCTGATGTTCAACAACTCTGGGGCAAACGCAGAATTGCAAATTAGCTGTTGGAAAAATCTAATTAATTGGCCGTCCTCACAGCATTCTTGTCAGGGTTTGGGCCGATGTGTCAGTTCCAAAAGGGAGGGGGAGCAAAGTCTGCCACATTTACAGTACCGTTCTGTATAAATATATATATATTATAAATAATACAAAAAAAGCTAGTTTCTGCAGCTCTTTTAAGTGCTTTCAAAAAAGAAATATTTTGGTTTTTGTTCAGTCATTTTCTTTGTCATTCAGTTGCAAACAATGTGCTTTTCACTCCTTCATTTTACATTACAGGTCGTCTGAAAAAGGAAGTTATTTATTTATTTGCAAAGAAGAAAATTTAAGTAAAATTGTGGTTAATCATAAAGCTAAATTTATATAGAAGGCAGTTAGAGTATAAGCCTCTTTAAAAAAAAGTACTGTAGATTTTGTGGCAATAGATGCATTTGATTGTAAGTAGTGGAGGAAAAAATGGTTGTTTATACTGTAAACTAAAGGTTTTTCAACCCTTCACATGAAACACACGCAAAATAAAAATCATAAGATTTTGTGACATATCAGATTTTTCTATTTTATTTATTTAATATAATCTTTTAAAATTATTTTGGGATCAGTGAAAACTGGCTCTCTACAGTTGGACGAAAACCTACAAGGTCATCCGCGAAGCCATTATCAGGATTCCTCTGCCATCTAGAGTTTCACTTGTGCATTACAAGTTAATTCGTGTGAGTTTTTTTCATTCATGAAAAATATGCTTTACAAAAGTTTCGTCTTAAAGTTGAACTTTCGTATTAAAGTTATTATAAAATACATACATTTGAAAAAAGATGTTTACATAAACTATATAAGGAGATAAATAACCAATTTTCTAAGGGGCAAAAAAAAAAGTCTATTTAATTGTCTGGGCATTTATTGTGATCGGGCCTTACGCCGTTTCATTGATATTCGTACTGATATTTTATAGACTTTGAACTGTCTATGAAATATTATACACAGTGTGATTGTTTCTGTGTTTGTGTTTAAATTCTTATTTTCTACCCATTTTCCTGTAAGGAAACATTTCCTAAGAGGGCAATAATAAAGTGATATGATGGAATTTATTCTTGTAATCGTAACTTACCTGAACGTTTTACTCTGATTTAATGTCAGACACTAGATGCATTTCTATCACAAATGTGCGCTAAACTTTGATATTCCGCTAATGTCAATTAAAAAAACCACAATTCCCATTAACTAAGAAACATAACTAAAATCACACGTGAATAAATTCACACTAGCACTTCCTGTTCTTCGTCTTTTCCGCCACGAGTAAAATCCGGTTATTGATCACATGACATGTGTGGTGCGGAAATAAGTGTTTCCGTTGCAATTTTGCGAACTATAGTAATTTCACACAATTTCTTTTTTTAATCAAAAAAACGTGTTTTTTGCTCATTTTTTCCATTAAGCAAATTTATTTTTGTAATTCCAATTTGCGCAGTTACCAATGGAAATGTGGCTGGTGAGGAAAAAATGGTTTTGTATATTGTGTATGAAAACATCTGGTCTCAACAAGACTTTGAGTAAAAACATTGTTTAATGTCACCTCTAACTAATCAACACTAACAAGTGCATAGATTTTATAGTCAGAAAAAAGGGTGTAATAGGAAGTCAGACAGAACTCTTTATGTAGTTTATGCATGTAGATGTGTATGGTGAGCCGTGGGTTGAATCATGGACCTGATATCAACAGATTGCACAACAGCTCCATGATAACTGCCTAAAGGTCCAGCTTGTTTTCCAGAGCAGGTAAAAGTGCTGCTCTAGAAGCAGCCCATTTTATAGCTCTTTTAATAGAACACATCTAGGACTTGTATAGATGAGTCTATCTAGAACTCATCTATACGAGTCCTAAATATAGATGAGTCCACTTAGTACACTATGAGTCCTAAATGGATTCATATAAATGAGTCCATTTACGACTCATCTATACAAGTCTTAGATGTGTTCATGTTAACCACTTGAGAAACTAAGACATGTACTCTGAAAATATTTATAAAAAAGTTTGCAGTAAGTTTGACACATTTCAGTTTATTTGCAAAATATAAATAGCAGAAAAGTCTTTACATATAAAGATTCTAATATACAAAATAAATGTCAAAGCAACATCATTCCTTTAGTTCATTTCAGTTCAGTGTTCTTGTGGACCCACTGGTTCTGTTGACCATCAGCTGGCTTTGTTTGCAGAACCTTCCCTGTGGTCCATGTGCAACACGAGGCATTAGGTAGGTGAACATTCTGCCTGCTCAGAGCACAGAGCGGTATTTACAGGCAAACATCATCCATACGGCGCAGGCATTCTCAGGATACACAAACACCCGAACTCGAACGGCGAGCCTCACATGGTCGCCACGACAACACACAATCTCCTCGCAGAATGGCGACCTGTAAGAAATGGGGACAGAGCTTGAAAAAAGTACTTCATTAAAGCAAAAGAACAATCAGATACGCAGAGGTCAGAAGTTCAATCAATGTTTTATTAAGCACATGTTGAAGTACTGGATTAGAAAAGGAAACTGCAACATTCAGAATAACTTCCTCAATTCAATTTAGATTATTTATGTAGCACCAGTTCACAACAAATGTTGTTTCAAGGCACTTAACGAAAAAAAAAAAAAAAAAGAATTTCAATTCAATCACATATACATTCTAAATGATCCTAATGGTCAAAACAGTACAGTATGCCCAATTAATTATTATTATTCAAAGTAGATTAAAAATTTCTAAGGAAACCCAGCAGATTGCATCTTCAATTTCACAAAAATGTTTTTTTACGCTTGTTTGAGGTAGTTTTTGGCTTTTCTGTCCACACTTACCACAAGTATGGACAGAATACTTAAACAAGCATTTTTTTCACAGATTTTTTTGTTCATGGAACAAAAAACAAGCAAACATATCTAGCAGATACTGAAAATGTTAGCACATTTTAGTTACTACATTATCTTCAATTTATAGTTTTTCCAACCGTTCTTTTGTAGCGTCATACTAACCGCACACTTCTAATTTTGCCTTTAGAAATATTTCAACAGGAGAACTAAAAGCCACAAAAATACACTAAAATTAGAATTTGATTAAGTACACCAGTACTAAGGATCAGACTGTTAATGTAAATGGAACAATGTATAACCTGAGGCAGGTGGCGAAGGCTCTGCGGGCGTTGCGGTGCAGAAAGTGAATGGGGAAGCCTTTGAATGTGTGTCCGTCTGGCACAGCCCTCCTCACCGCGTCCTGGAACTCCTCATTGCCGCAGGAGACGCCGGTACAACGTTCCATTTCATAAGCTGTCAGGGCTGAGGACAGCAGGTAGGATAGGTGGTCGTCCCACACCGTAGCCAGATCTAGATCCTGGAGGAGAGGAACCGACAAAACAGAAAGACATTTCTACGTATTCTGATTACGTTACCACTACTTGGTCAAATGGTACTTAAGGGGTCAGGCTTTTAGAAATTAAAACCCAGAAATCATACTTCTTTGTTCTGCTGTTGAGAAGATAGAGTCTACAGAAATACACAGAAGAGTAGACAGTGGTTTTGATTCGTCAGTAGCTACTTCCTGTGTAGCTACTGACGAGAAGAGAAAGTCGGGAAATAAACGGCCCTACGCTGGGAATCAAACTCAGGACAGCTCCGTCAAGGTCTACACCCTCAGCACATGGTACACCACCCCTACCACTAAGCCACGACACCACTGCAGCTTTCATTTTTAAAGGGGCAGTATTATGTGTTTTTCAGGCAAATTGTGCACAATCAAATAACCATGTTAACTTCAGTTGTTAAAAAAATGCTATATATATCAAAAATGACTTAAAAAAATTGACTTTGCAATTTAATGCTTTGAAATTGGGCCTCTGTCTCTTTAAAAACTTCTGCTCGTTCTGAAACTCCGCCTTCAGGAAGTCATCACAACACTGATGCTCTATTAAGCCTTCAACAACAGTTTTACCAGCTCTGAGAAGTAGCTCCAATATTGAGCTCAGCAGATTAGGAGTTCCACCAGGTGTTTGCTAATTGCTGCTGACTAGTCTGAAGGAGCTGATTGAGGGAGGTGTGGGGAGGGGCTGCTCTGTGAGGCGGAAGGTGGTAGCTTGGAGATCGCAGGTCTGAGGAGGAGCTGGGTCTCGAAGGCGGAGCTAGGACCTCCCAGGCATTTTGGACAGGTGAATGGTTGCCACAGGAGATCAAAAGATTTCTCAAACTTGCATGAAAGAATTAAGCATGTTTTTTATGAGATTACATTATAACATGATGTAAAACTAAAAAAAAGATGATTTTATACAACTCTGCCCCTTTAAGACATTAGAGAAACTCCTAGCCCTCAAGCAACAGCACCGTGTTCACCGCTGAGTTTTACCTTCCTGTGTTCCGAGACCAGGAAGCGCATCTCCAGCTCCAAATGGTTGCTGACCTCAGCAGGATCCAGAGAGGAAGCACAGAGAGGCGGCAGAGGAGGTAACGAGGAGGTGGAGCCTGGAGCACAGACCGACTTCAGAGCCTCTTCACTCATCGCCTTCCAGCGTGACTGATTCTGAAGGGAAAACAGATGGAAAACATGCTCACACACACCCAGTGGACAGCATCCAGAGTAGCTTGTTGTCATTCCTCATGGCAAAATTATAGAAGTTGTTGATGAATGATCCTCCGCACTAAGTGTGAGCAACCCAATGTTTCTCTTAAAGGAACTTTGTGGTTCACAGGGATCCTACCTGGAAGTCAAACACACAAAGCTCCAACGCGTCAGACGGCTGGCAGTTGGCCAGTAAGGTCTGGTGGTTAAAGACGCAGCCCACGGTGCGGTAAGGGGATGACGGTTTGGGTTGGGGGACTAGTGGGGGAGCATCTGGATCAATGGGTCGGTGCAGATACCTGATCACATACACAGAAGTCAAATCAGTCCCAAAAGAAAAAAAAATATTTAGATAAATTATAAAATGACTATTTGTCACATATTTCCATGAACATGCATTGTTGAGAAACAGGAATACTCTACTGACACACACACACACACACACACACACACACACACACACTCCGGTTTCACTACACGTGTATGGACTTGCGCTGATTTCCATTCATTTCTGTGGACTAATCCTGACCTTTTCCTAACTGTGGCTGCATGAGAACCAGACTGTAACCAACTCAAGTACATAACTAACCCTAACCTGAACTCAATTCACACCTTAGTTCTAAGTTTAACCTCTAATCCACAAACATTTGATGACAGCAAAATGTCCTCACAACTACAAACGTTCACACTATTTTGGTCATTTGTCAAGAGTAAGTCCCCCTAATGACAGCTATACAAGTACACACACAGTTTACTGCACTGATGAACAGATTTTGAACTTCAAAAAAACATTAAAAATGTGTATTTTCATGGAGATATTTTCAAATTAGATTTATATCCCTATACTTATATCCATATTCACATTTCTGAGTGCAATGATCAGATCAACTTTAAAAAACCATTCCTGTTCCAAAAGGTGTGCAGACCAAAAGTGTGCAGCTGTCACATGACCTGTGGCGTGTCTGTGTTAGTACGGAGGTGGAACTGAACCGTACCTGTGTGCCGTCAGACTCTCCCAGAAAGTGATGCTCCCATCGGTACCTCGGGTCAGGACCCAGGTGTGTGGACCACTGTTGACCTTGGTGCCCACACACACATATGCGTCCAGCCCGAAGCCCAGCAGGAGGCTGCAGAGCAGAGTAGCGTGGTCCTCACAGTCTCCCTGAGGGAGGACAGACAGAGCTGCGTAAGGATCTATGGGTGGTTTGGAAATCAGAAAAGCAATAGACCTTATTAATGTTTGTAAGACACTAATTAAGGGGAGAAATGCAGGTTACTAGAACTCGGATGTGAAACAACAGATTAACTGTGACATCTGTGAGAAAAATGAAGCACTTAGACTGCGACTGCTCCTGGCTGTAGATCTGAACAGAAAAGATGTTTTAACATACTTGCCTAATTCATCACATTGGTACCGTTCTGTTTGGGGAAAAAAACAACATATAAACAAAATCTTGTTCTTGCTGCACTGTGAGCCTTTCTCAGAAGTGTTGAACACACAAAAGAGCGGCCTGCTGGAGAGGAAACGAGCTCTGCAGTCATCAAATTGGCTCTAACAGTAAGCAACTCTAATTTCACTTGTGCACCTTTTCCAGTAAAATGGCCTCGGTCGAGTAGTGGGGGCTGCAGCTTCGGCGTGCTGGCACAAGGCTACGGGCAAGTCAGGATGATAGATGTTCCCCAGAAGTGCTAATATGGACGGTAGCATCAGAACAGGCTGGGGTCTGATGAGGCTAAATTAATTTTCCCTGGAATGAAACTCATAAATCACAGTTGACAAGGGCCACTTTGTGAGAATTGTGCTGTGTCTGTCTTGCCAGCCTCTTCACTGAGGAGAGGGACTGAGCATTTATCCTGAGGCGCTCTGGGAAATTCCACACTATCAAATGCAGCAGCCAGTCAACCCTGCACAAATCTCCCTTCCTCGGAAAGAACACAATCCGTCCTACTCAGAACAGGGGAACGTGTGAAGGCAGCTGAGCAGAGTTGAAGTGACGCTTTCTGACGTCTAGAACATCATTTTAGCGGCAGCAGGACATGTTGTCCCTAGCAACAGCTAAACCCAATCACTAAAGCTATAATCAAGATAGTCTATAAATAGTCTTCCAAGTAGGAAGAAATTAAACAGCTATGTACCACTATATTAGATGTATCTGTAATTTAGAGTAATTTTAATGGAAAATCACGTGGAGTTAGGGAGACTTCACTAAAATTGAAGAGGCGGTGTTATGTGTTTTCCAGGCACACAGTGCAATTTTATAGCACAGTCAAGCAACTATGTTAACTTCAGTTGTTATAAAAATGTTTCATATCTAATATATGACTTTAAAGAAATTTTACTTTGTAATTTAACACCTTGAAATTGGGCCTCTGTCTGTTTAAAAAACTCCTGCTCTCACGGTAAGAACAACCAGGTATTTTGCACAGCTGACTAGTTGCCATGGGAGATCAAAGGATTTCTCAAACATGCAGGAAAGAATCAAGGAAACACTCCAGGTTTGTTTTGGATGTGGGAATAACATCATAACATGAGGTAAAGCTGAAAAAAGGTCAATATTACAGAAAACTGCCCCTTTAAACAGCATCAACCTGCTCAAAGCCCTGCTTCAGATACTGAATAAAATGTATCAGTTCTGATACAGGGGGAGTCCACTTTGCTATACATCTTCTTGGAGTGGTTGATGGGATGTAGACAGGTGTGAACATCAGCCGAGGAAAACAAATTGGAGACTGGGTTGTCATAATATGTCCTATGATTCACTGAAATCTGTCAAAATCTGTCAGCAAATAGATAAGCCTGGTAATAATACCAGTCTTATGTCTAGACTTTGACTAGGCCGGTCCTTGAAACCTCTTTATTTATTTAATGTTTTTTGTCAACATTTCTGTTGTAGATTTCCTGCTGTGTTGAAGAGTAGCGACACAGACTGGGCAGTAGAATACTGTGTTCTTCTGATGAGGTTGTGGTTTAGAGTTAGCAGGATTCGCTTGTGCAGATATGCCGTGTTTGTTAGTTATGGACAGACATTCTAGAAAGGTTGTGGTTCATTCAAACACAGCTTTTCATTTTCCTGTCAACCCTTTCTAACAAGTCGAACTTGTTCAGTCCATTTCCAAATTGAAATGCCAGGAAGGTTGAAGTTGTTGAAATACGTGCAACAATAGAAGTTACTTCCTTCATGAACAATGCTGCTAATCTGAAACACTTAGCTGGAAGTTTAGTAGAAGAACCTGTAAATCTGCCACTGTCTTACTAATTATAGAGCATTACAGTAAGTGCACCGCCATAAACTCACCTTCCCTCTGCACAGGAAAGCCATTAAAGTGCACCACTGCTCCTGCTTGCCCCCTCCTCCCACCACTGAAGCCCTTTCATGGGCCAGCAGGCTGACAAATCGGGCGGCTTGTCGAGGGCTCTCCAGCAGCCGTCCGGCCCGGAGGACGCGCACGTAGGAACACACGGGCCTGTTGACACCGTTCTCATCCTGCAGACAGCGCAAACTGTTTACTGCTCAAATTAAGGGTGCACCAATTGCAGTTTTCTGGTTGATCAGCAGGTCAGACCTTTAAAAAGCCTGACCTGCTGATTACGATTTTGGATGATACCGACTTTTTTGACTGGAATGTTGCTAAATAAAGCAAGAAAATTGCTGGTTTGTAAACAGTGGGGTGGCTGCTGTTAACTGAAAATGTGCAGACATGACCTGGTGGAGCGGTCTGCCAGTTAAATCTCTCTCACTGCAGAGCAAAGAGGACAGTGGTTGATTTTTAGATCTTAGCCAAGGTAAATAAGATCGGTGGATCAGATTGGTTTCACATGTAAGTATCGGTCAATAACCGATACTTACATGTGAAAGACAGAGACTGCGCTGTTAATAGAAGAATAGCTTAAGAAGAGGGAAGAGTGGAATGAAAAATTAGATGAACCTGGGCAAAGATCTTGACCAGCTTGGATTGATGGGACTGTCGGATCTCCAGGAACTCTCTCCACCACTGCTTGGCGTATACCAAGAAGAGCCTCTCCTTCTCCGCAGTCCTCTGCCTCTCCAGCGATTGCTAAACACAGAGAACACAGTGGCATCAGCGCCTCCATTCAGAGCTTTCTGTTTCTTTCTCAGCACTGCATTGATGGTTTTTCCTGGGAGGACTGACTCTGGACAGCAGTAATGGAATTCTGTGGTAATAATTCAATATTTGCTCATTCAGGAAAGAAAAAAACAAACAAAACAAGCAGAAGGAAGTTCTCTGTCTAGTGAGAAAGAAAGTTTTAAATGTTAACATCTTCCCATTTTGGCAAATTTTTTGTAAAACAACTACATGAACCTTTGCAAAAAAAGGTTTTAAAGGCTTTTTATCTCCAGTAAGGGAAGGGGAACTATTGTTAACGTTTATCGTTAGCTTTTAACTCCATGTAGCCGATCCAAAGCCTATGTTTTCTACATGCCGTTACTTTTACCTGTGTGACGATGATATCGGTGTTCAAAGTCTCTTGGAGAGGAGGGAAGAGCTCCAGACTGACAGTCAAAACACCTGCTGGGATTTTACTCTCATTTCCTGGTGACACACAAACATACAGCTAAAAAGCTATGCGCTATTGATTACTAAGGAAAAATACAGACTCCACTCTTTGCTTCATTTATCCATCTAATTACTAATTTCAACACAAATCACAATAAATACAATTAAATTGAATCCACATGGAGGCATCCATCTTCCTAAACGTTTGACTGGTGGTGTGACAAACTATTCTTCAAGAGGCAAGCAACTTCACTGAGCGTTACTTTAGGAGATTTAAAGGTTCGATTTAAGTTCTGCAAAAATGCAGATGTAATTCCTCGACTTTTCCAGAATGTAAACTACTTAAAACAAAAACACATGTATATTTTTGACAACAAACTTGCTTTCGATCTCACAAAGAACTCAAGAAACATCAGTCCTGCCCACTCTGAGCACTCTAAATGCCACAAAGAGTAATGCACAGTTGTCTGCTGTTTTTCTTTTTCTTTAACAGAATGGATGTGCAGGCTTTACTGAATCTGAATACTGAGCCTATAAAAAGCATTCACCCCCTTGCATGACCTACCTTTTATTACAGCTTTTACAAATTAATCATGATAATCAAAATTAAGCTTTTTTTTCTGAAATCTACAAAATAATGACAATTAAATAAAAGTACATGACTGAGCTAATTCAACAGAGGTCCAGTCAACTGGCGCTAGTAGAGGCAAAATAATAGGAATAGAGACCAGCTGAGTGCAGTGAGAGTTTCCAGTGATTTTAGTGACTGGATTCAGTTAAATCCATCAAAGGTTCATCTACTGAATACCAACTTGAAGGATGCAAATATTCATGCAATCACTTGTTTTATGTTGAATACTTTCATTTGACTTTTTTTTTTTTTTTTTTTAAAAAAAGAAAACTATTAAATAAACTAAAAAACCTAATCCAGCGTTCCTGTCCCTT
>NW_015114280.1:0-17832 GCF_001443285.1 Poecilia latipinna | reverse complement strand
TTTTTTTTTTTAGAAAATGAATACTATTTAATAGACACTGTAACTCTATCCAGCGTTGCAGCTCCATCTCTCTGATACAGAGATAATCTGATCCTTCCTAACTTCTATGTAGTTTGTTAATATTCTTAAAAAAAGCTATGCTAGCTAAAAATGTCTGAAAATGTCTGAACATTCCATCACAGATTTTTTTATTTTTTTTTGCATGGCTTTAGAGAAAAGATGCAAAGAACAGTGCGGCTGATGTCACTGCTGTCCGGTGATGCTCACCGACTCCCATCATCTCCACGGCGAAGCACGTCTTGCAGCTGGGCGAGCCGAGGACCATCCTCCAGTCCAGGAAGTAGGAGGAGATCAGCGTCGTTTCACCGGAAGTGTCTGTCTTGATCAGCACCAAGTGAACCGCGTCGCACATGGACAGCATGGCGGTTGCATCCACCATCTTACTGCCATCTCCTGCAGCACCACAGACAGAAAAAAACACAACAAAATGGCTGGTTACAGAGGAAAATGTCCACAAAGGTGTTTTAGGATGACTGTGGATTGTAGAAAAGACGGAGTAAATTTCTGCCAAAGAAATTTAAGAAATGTTGAGATTTATCTGAATTTCAAAACTTAAAATTTTTCCACTTCTGAAACTCTTTTCTAGAAATGTTTCTAGAAATTTTAGCTTACCATAGCAAATTTTTGACTTAGGTAAGAGAAATCTTCTGGAAAAAGGTTGGAAATTTCAGAAATTAATCTCAAAATTTGTGAGGTTTGTTTTCTTGCAAATGATGAGTTTTTTGATGGAAATTTTCTTCTTTTAATATATCCAAAATGGCTCTAATATCTCATGCATTGCATTCTTACCAAAGCTGTCTCTGTGGATTTCTAGAAGGAAACCCTCTTTCAAGTCAGGTTCACAGGCACAAGGAACCGGTTTGGAGCGGAACCTCTGGTTGCGGAAGTGCAAGTAGAGCGTAAACGTGGGACACACCTGACCAGGTAGAGGCTCCGAGTCCTGGAGGTGCTCCAGAAAGGCCTTACCTCCAAGAACTTGAAGATAGAGGTATCGCCTTGATGGATCAAGATTAGCTTAGAGAGAATCAAAACAAATTAGACAGAGGACTTAGTCCATTTATTTCCATAAGGCATTATGAGTAACGTCCCTTACTTTTCTTAAGATGCATACTATCTTGGTCAACATGATGACCAGCAGGCTTGGACGGAGATTCTGCATCAATATTTGGAGCACTTTGCTATCACAAAGAAGTGAGAGATAGTACTTTATTTGTGGCATTTAACACGTTAGAAATGTGAAACAGACATCTTTAAATGTTAATCTCTGTCTGACACAGCCTGCAAAATGGTGGCAAACCTGAGTGAAGTGGAGGTCTCTCATCACATCGTCGATGATGCCCCTGCGTTGGAGAGCGCGTACAAAGTCTCCCTCAGACAGAGGCCGATGTACCGAGCCTTCATCGTCTTTTATAGTCTCTGCCAGGACTTCTCGGATTCGTCCATGAACGTCCATCTGACGGGCAGAAAAAAATAAAACTGCTAACATTTACACTGTTTCAAACTGAGAAAATGACATTACAGAATTACATAAGGAAACAAACTGTATAGCAACAATTCTGTAAGAAAGCACAAATTAGAGCTGAGTAAGCAGCATTCGGTGTGTTATCTGGTTATTATATGTGGGACACTGTTTCATAAGACAAAAGTGGCAAACTATCTTCAGAACATTGTGAATTTAGATTTGTTGTAAAGAAACTCCACAGATCTGAATCTGTGGGCACTTATCAAAAGTCAAGAAAATAAACTAAAATTAAAGATTTTGGCTAAAATTGATGTGACATCAATTCTGAATATCTTTAGGGGACTTTAAAATCGTCATTAAAACGTAAATATATTTTTTTAAAATAAAGCCATATCAATAATTCATATAGCCAAATTCAACAGTACGACAGATGAAGAAATATGATTAATCATTTAATCTTTTTCTTAAAAATAGGTATCAGTTTGATGTATTTGCACATTTAATTATTAAGTATGCAATCGACAGAAGAGTCATTTGGAGAATTAAATAAACGTCTCTGTCGAAACTGGGCAAGTACAGAATAAAGTTACTGCTTAAAAGCAAAAAATTAAGATTGATACCGTTAGCTTACCCTGAGGAGATGGTTGTGTATTATCTGCTTCAACTCGGAAGCTTTTTCTGGAGGAAGACACATTATGGCTAATTAGCTTTAGCGGCCAGTCCAGCGAAGATGCATACACAGCAGATATGCACACATATATCGGTTGTTGCTTAAGCTAGATATGATATTTGCAAACACTTGTCAGCTTTGCCTTTTTTGTTTAGACAACCAACTGCCAGTTTCAAACTTGGGCAAAAAGGGAAACAGTAGGACGTCCATATTAATGCCTGACAGAAAAGGAAAACAACATCAAAAAAGCCTACAAATTAAAATTTAAAACTTAACAAACTAAAGACCAAAGTAAAATTAATATCAATATTTTAATATAATATGTATTTTTTTAAAAATCAACAAAATATAGCTTTAGCTGAATGAAATGTGTTTAGGTGTCATATCGGTCGCCCCAGAATCCTAACCATGAGCGACTCCCAGAAAAAGGACCCGTTTCTAATTTGTAGTTCAAAATACATTCTGTTACTGGTGGAAGTGCTTCCAGGGGTGGAGTTCGAAAGTTAAACCAAGTAAAATAGCTATTTGAAATATTCAAAAAGAAATATGTAATATTTACTTGTATTTGTTCTGTGAGGAGAACGATCCCATGTTGTTTTTAACAAAATACACATTTTATGAACGCTCTTCTCTTTAGACTTCATTAGATTTTCAATGAACTTCTAAGTAATCCAGGACTTTTTACTTCCGTGAGGTAAAATTATAAACCAGACAAAATTATCTCCTTGGCCACTAGGTAGGACGAGCTCATATTTATCTGCCACTATGAATAATGTGCAGGGGTAAGGAAGAACAAACGCTCATTACTGCATGGAAGAATTTCTTACCAAGTCGCCATAACAACCATTAAACGCCAATTACATTCAAATCTCTTGGTTGGAGGTGACGCCACACAAAGCCTGTTCCTATCCAACAATCACGCACAAACGTGTAAAGTTTGCTCAACTCTTTTGGAACGTTAACTGAAACTGTGGTTTAGTCAAATGAGATTAAGATTGAGCTTTTTAGCAACAGAAACCATACAGGTTTGGCTTGGAAAATATAGGCAAAATCCTAACATTTTAAGCAGGTGGAGGATCCATGATGCTGTGGGCTTGTTTGCCTTCCAAATGCACAAGGAATAAAGGAACAGAACAGGCCATTATGAATAATTAGAAATACCAGATTTTAAATAAATTTTAAAAATTATTTTAAATCTTAAAATAAACACATGTTCTCATTGGGTATGAATTTTAACAGTTAGCAGGGACACCATAATTGTCAATGTTTTTTTTGTACAACCTCCCCCCTTCCTTCCCACAAACTCACACTTTCTTCTTAACATGGGATTCATTTCTCCCCACACAATAAATGCACTTAATGATTGGACGTTCCTAGATTTTTAATTGAAGTATATCAACAGAACATGATCAGAGTTGTGAGTAAATATACCTGGCTGTAATGCTTCACACAACACAGGGTTGCATTATAAAACAGGATTTTATTGTGTGTTTTTAATACAACTTATTTTTTCTCAACACATCTCAGCTGCCACATTCTCCTTGTTGTTCATAAGTATGTAGGACTGTTTCACCCATCAACCCTAAAGGCAAGAATACAGTTAATCTCAAAAGTGTGCACACCCCAGGTAAAATGCCAGACTTTTGTGATGTAAAGAAATTAAATTACTAATCATTTCCAAACCTTTCTCCTCTCCCTGGAGAGAAAACATAGTGGTGGATGTAAAAAAAAATAGACAAAAAAAAAAAACACCAAACCTTTTGTTTTCAATACACACACACACACACCCATAATGTGGGGGTGCCATAATTCAATAAATTAGCATTTGGTTAAAGTTCCTTTTGATTTAGTTTCAGCATTTAGTCTTGTTGAGTTCATATCTGTCACTAGTTATAATGGAATTTAATAAAGTGAACATGTATGCATACGTTCCCTTAAGCAAGAGTGCATAGGGAGGTTACAAAAGATCAGAAGTTTTCATTTTGCAAAGGTATTAGCCAGGAGGAAAATACAAAAAAAAATCCATGGAATTCAATATATTTATATCATGGCACAGTGAATATACTAATTAGAGAAAATATGGGACAAAAAGCAAAATATGGGAGAAAAGGGACAAGAGGAAATATGGACGTTTCTCCCAGGATTATTGAGAAGGTGAAAATTGCTCAGGGAGGCTGACAGCAGTACTGAAGACCTTCAGGTATGGTTGTGATCTCCATGTACAAGCAACGGTCTCCTCATGTCTGCTCCAAGAAGGTTGGCTACCATTGTTCACACAGAGTTGTTTTCATGTTTGTGGAAGAAAAGTTCAAACAATGTGAAGTACGAGTGAACCTTGGCCCAAAATCTTCATATGAAAAGAGATTTTATTTCTCAGTATCAATGCCAGTCCAAGCAAAGATCAAACCAATTTGAGAAGAGCTTCTCCAGAAGAAAATTCAAGAGCTGCCCTGAGAATCGGACAGATTTGGAGTGGGCAACTGTTGTCAAGTTGGTATGTAGGATTGCTGATAGGCTCTTATAGACACAACTGATTAGTAAAACTAAATCAGAAAATAACTCAACAAAGTAGCTTAAGAATGTGCATCCTCCTCCTTCATGCCACCCTAAAACATGTTTTTCTACAGTTAAATTGCACAGGATATATTCCCATTTATGTATGAAAACGATTCATCAGGTGGAGGCCAGAACAATCACATTGCTCAATAACTACCTCACAACAGACTGAAGGACTGTGTGTTTAACCAGGCGGCCCGCTGCACAGCAGCATCGCAGGGCTCTGTACTCTCACCACTACTTTTCAGTCTGTACACTTCAGACTTCCAATACAAGTCAGACTCCTGATTTCTACAGACTGGAATGGAGACTGAACAGTGAAGCTGTCTAATTAATGCGAGTCACAACAATATTTAACTTTTCTTTGGGATCCATAAAGTATTTTTGAATTTTTAACAGAATTATATTCCAGGGGAATATTTTTAACTTCACAAAAACCTGGTATTTTATCAGGGGTGTGTACACTTCTGAGAGCCAGAGCGTCTCTTTGGACTTCTGTGAAAACTAAAATCTGTTTGCAGTAAGCAGCAGCGGCCCATCAGAAATCTTATTCTGGTGCTCAAGACATTTGGCGGAAAACTGATTTAAAATATTGCACAACAGATTCTGTTCATAAAAAAGGTAGCTGAACTGTTAGCATACCTTGGCACATCTATTACTTTTGGAGCATTTGCAGATTTAATCAACAATTTCTGCCAACTTCAACTTCTAAATGCACTGCTGTAGCTACAGACTGGTTCCTGTTAACTGAAGAGCAACCTGGTGATTCTACTGATTAAAATGAAGGAGTCAAACAACAAAATACCTCATGGGTACCATGAGTAGTTTCATTTAGTAACACAGGTGTGAGTTATGTCAAAGGATTAAGAAGAAAAAAAATATACATTCCACATCCTAGGAGTACAAGGCTTTTAGTCATCCATGAGCTGGCCTGGCTGTTAACCTCCTGAACACAGACAGCTTCGCTTTGGTTTTCTCAACAACAAAAACAACAGCAGGAAAACGTGGACCCAACCAGTGGGTAAAATACATGCAGCAAATGACAAGGAACCTGGCAGTTTGTATGATTTACATAAGAACCTAAATTAATCTTATTAGTGTGGGAGAAAAAAAACCCCTAAAAGATATGCCCTGCTTGTTAACAGTGGAAGAACAGATGGGGCTGTAGAAAACCTGGGACAACATGCAGTTTATCATAAATATTAAAAAAAGAAATCCCGAAGTTGACGTCTTCAGTCTGGGGTCTTCTCTACATTTTAAAGGTTGGATCAACAGTCAGTAACAGAGACTTTGAAATGCAAAAATGTATCCAAAGATGATAAACACACATTTGATCATTACAAACAAAGAATGCAAAAATAAACTTGTCAGATTTTTTTTTTCTATGTACTGCACCTTTAGTAAGTTCCATTCAAAGCCATGTTTCTATGACACAGTACATTCTTGAACAGTGACAACAAGAGGAAAGAAGAAGAAAAAATAAATCACCGTGCTGGCACAAAGATCCTGAGATGTTACTATTTCTGTTAAGATCTTAAAAAAAAAAAATATACACACACTCGCTTGATCTAGTGCTCTTGCATTTTGACCTTAATAAATACCCTCAGTTATGCACATGTTACCATCTACGTCTACTTAAAGAAGTACCTAATCCAAGGTACCGGTGCAAAATAGGAGTCAGTTTCTTGAGGGGGAGCCAGAGTTATTTTACTGGAAGTACATCCAACACAAAACGGTGACAGCCAGGGCAGCTCCAGAACCCACGCTGAGAAGGACGGGCCTCCAGTACTGCCACTTCTCCTGCTTCTTCTCTGATTCAGTAAGTTTTTGTTTCATCTGCTGGACCTTCTGTGCTGTGCCAGCGATCCTCTCCTCACGGTGCCTCTTCCTCAACCTAGCACACAGGAGACATTTGAGCAGTGAGGACATGTGAGCAGTTCATGAACGACAAATGCTGTATGAAAAAAAAGTAGAGAACAAGAATAAAGGTCGGCGTGATCAATTGGAAATTTCACCACGGTGGAATTTGGTTAACTTTTCAGTTTGAGTTAGGAATTCACGATACGTCGGCATCCAAATCAGAATCAGCAGATGCGAGTTATTTTTTAACAAATCAATTAACAGCATGATAAAATAAAATGAGCTCAATTATTTCTTTTATGATTATTAATATTGTTTGGAGGGAAATTTTGTTTACAGAGATCATAATCCATTTTATTTATGGTTTTTGTTGTGTGAGCTTTGTATTTCAGTTTCATTTATTGTTTTTGGTTTATTTATTTAGAATATTTAAAGTATCTTTCAGTTCCAGTGTTAAGGGTTTGTTACAAAATTACAATTTTATTGATCTTTGAGAGGACGAACTTGCATTTATTATGTCAAATATTAGTAAATTATAGCAATAATTACTGGGATAATTTATCATAAATCAAATGCTATCTTGTCAGGCCCAAGTCACTATTGGCCTAAAAATGGATTGATGACTAATATTTATTTCCATCTATTTGTTATTTGTTTTAGGAAGAGGAGAAAGTTGGTCATGTGTTTTCTGTTCAGTCATGTGACAGTGATAGTCATGCAGAACAGGTTGTGTGGTTGTTTAAAGCACATCATTAGGATGTGACCATTTTTACAGTGTCAAAAGGGTAGGGAACCTACATGCAATACAGTTTAGTGTGAGGGATCAGCAATCACAGCAGTATTACTATCTGCCCAATTTTTTATATCGGTGCATCCCTCCTTGGAGTGGCCTTAACCGATGACCTGCTGGTCAGAAACTTGAGGATCTGGTTGGTGAATGCACCGTACGTACCGTCTAAGGTTTGTAAACAAAGAAAACTGACTGTTTTGTTTAATTTCTAAAAATCAAAACCATTGAAATGACAACAGGACCAGTCCCAAGCTCCTACGAGTGTCTAATAACGTTTTAATAAAGAATAATGCCTTATGTTTTACTCCAGTCCTATTCAGACTTGAAAAAAATAACTAAGTCAAATTCCATACATTTCCAGGCCTGAGAAGGCAGCCTGAGCTGCTCCTTCAAAGAGCCAGAGCTGAGCCGGTCCCAGCTCCGTCTGCCACCACTCACCAATTAGTTGCTGGCTTCAGGAACTTTCATTGAAGTGGCAACAGAGTGAAATGACAGGGCACTGAGTTCAGTAGGGCTCAAAATATTAGAGCTAAGCTGCTCTGATTTATCATCTTAGACTTTCCCAGCCCTTCCTGTCATGGAACGTGTTGGATTTAAGAATGTTGACAGCCCTGGTCCACGTTCTCCAGGGAACACCGAGAGACTGAAGATGTCTTCGGTTAGTTAATCCTGACTGCAGTTATGGTGCTAATCACTAATATATGATGCTAAAAATAGTTAAAATTTCAAATCACTTTGTTTTTGTTTCAGTTTGAAAAACTGTTTACAGCACTGTCTCTCTCACACACTGACACAAAGCCTCTCTTCTAGATGAAAATAACTAATTAAATTCTCTAGAAAGAAAGAAAGAAAATATGTTATTTTAGTTGATTTATTTTTTAGTTTAACAGTTAGAAGTAGTTAGCCAAAAGCTTTTAAAACTTAATGCTACATTTTCTATCAAAAACTGTTCACAAATGCTTGATCGGTGCAACTCTGGTGATGTTTATCTGTGTGAGGACACTCATTCCAAACGTGCTGAACTATCACTTACTGCACAGAGTTCTCTGCCATGTTGTGGCAGTCTGAATCCCTCGATGAGAGGTGGTCCCCTGTGCTGGGCTGTGGCTCCAAGCAAGGGCCGTTGGGCCTGCTGGCATTGAGGTGAGGTCTGGGCGGAGGCGTTGGAGGTTGTAGATCCGACTCCAGGTCTTCTCTGAACAGGCCAATCTGTGAGTTCTGCAGCAGAGATCAAGAAACACATGCATGGGCAAATAGAAGCATGGAGGAAACAGGCAGGAAGCCAGGCAAGACCTTCTAAACTTGGAACCCACTCAAATTTTATGATGGTTCAAGTCTATCTACATGTTCAGTTATTGGTTTGTCTTTTGGTTGGAGCATTTTTTGAAAACATCGTATTTTCTGAAGTAATAAGAAGATTATTGGTTACAAAAATGCCATGGACATTGAGGACATAGATCCTTTTACATGTTATATTGTTATGTCATATTGCAGAGAGGTAGGACTGCATGTTACCTTGGGAGGATTTGCTGGATCACCTCATCCACAAAGCGAGTACAACTACCTTGACTTTACACTGAAGCACAGTCCACTTTCGGTACAGTTTGTCTCAACAGTCTGTTCTAAGGCTGCCTATTAGTATGAACTGTGTTTCTCTCTTTTCTGCTTGCCAGGGATTCAAATAAACAATATAAATTCAAAGGGGATTTATAAGCTAATGCTAACCTAAACTTAGCTTCAACTGAAAAACAACAGTTGGAAGGCTAGTCTGTTAACATCAAACAAAAGCTACTAGTATTACCAAGGTAACCGCTGCTCATATTAGAGCAGAAACTAAAAACATTAAAAACAAATTACAAAGTAACATCATCTAGAAGCCAAACACAGCAACTCATTTACATATCAAAGCAATAATTAACAGTCACTAACAAATCACTAAAACACCCTTTATCATAGACACAGACTTTTATCAATGCAAAAGAATAGCATTGATAAATGCTGCCCGACAAGGTGCCTGATGTAAAACATTAAGTTCAGCATTAAACAAAATTGAAAAAAACCAGTAATACTAGGGAATTTATAGCAATTCATATAATGCTCACTGGACATTTTTTATGACTATAAAACAAGTATATTTCTCATGCGTTTCTGGTTCGCTCCTGATCAAACCTGTTCTGCAGAGCTATAGGTCAGAATGAGCTTGGCTCCCTCGATGATGGACATGTAGGAGAAGCGCAGTTGGTCAGGGGTCTGGATCAGGCCCATGCGATATTCCCTCATATCCAGCAGCACCTTCTGTATGTCCACAGATGACGAGCTCCTACTCCTGTCCATCTACAAAACAGATTTATCTGTTTATGGAATACATTTGGAAAGGGTTATGCAGCTAAGCCAGTGTTTTCACTCCACACTGAGGTGCACCAGACTGCTTAACAGCATGTTACCATGAGGTCACCGCCTTGGTGGCTCACAGTGTATACCTGTGAGTCAGTTGTGCAATTATTTTTAATTTATTACAGCATCTTGTCTTTCGTGTGTGCTTCCATTTGTTAGTCAATGTGCTGTTCATTGTTTTTACTACTGAGGGACAAATAGAGGATTGTTCTATGCTAAAATAAATTGTGTTTCAGAACAAGCGTAGATCTGGAACATAGATATGCTCAACCAAGAGTCGCGGTCAAGAGTCGCTTGTATTATTATTTTGTGAGTCAGAAGCTAGAAAGTTTGGGAATCACTTAAATGTTTTTTTTAAAGCTTCAATCTACTGATTTCAAATTTAAAAGTTCCTATCATTAGTGGCCATTAGGTAAACATTATGGGATCAAAGGAGATGTCACACTGTGTGTGTGAGAAAGAGCAGCTGTCGTAAAACAGGCTTTTTCAATTGTAACGCAAGATAAAATACTTATTGAGTAGATATTTTAAGCTTCACTGTTGTGTTGTTGTTTAAGCAGCTTCTACTTGTGATAAGCACCATTAGCAATGTTAACATGGCTAAAGTGACTGTTTTTAGATGTATCTGTAACAGAATGTAAACTCATACTATAATTTTGAATTTTCCAAAACACTGCCTACATTTCCCAAATCATGGTGTTTCCATCCTAACCAGATTAAATGCTTAAAAGGAAACTATATATATATTTCTTTATCCTACCAAATGTTACTGGAGATTTATGTATTGTAAACACCTCACAGATATTCAAATAGTCATCTTTGAATCTTTTCTCAGCAGCAGCATCCACACAGCAGAGTGTTGTCTTAACAGTGACCAGGCAGTGCTTTGCATGACATGTTCAGGGATTGAGAAAAGATCCGATTACTGAGTTTCCAACTCGTCTCTCACCAGTTAAAATTTGGTCGCCCGTGCTCACCGACCAATTTCTTGATACGTCTCTAAATTGGACATGTTTTTAGGGGAGCTTGATAAAGTTCCCTTCTGTAGCTTCTGTGTAACAAACCAAATATATTTCAGCTATTAACCTTGGAGCTGGTAGGTTAATAGGCTCTGATTTATACATCACTTGTAAAAAATAAGAGGGAAGATATATTCTGCTGTCATTTTCTTACAGGTTTTAGAACAGAAGAAAACTTTCTTGAACCCTTTCTAAAGATACTAAGCTATTGAAAAAAGAACTAAAAACAATTCAACATAAGTTTATTTTTCAGACAAAAAAAATGCACAAAGCTCATGGTGCTGAATGAATCTGAAAACAGAAGAATTCCTGAAAGTGGGAAGGAGTTTCCAGGTAATCTCTGACATCACTGTTTTCTGCCTGAAGTAACAATCCAAACATACCGTGAATAAAGTTCAGAACCAACATGCTACAACTTCTCTCTCTAGCTTCCAGCCCTCTCAAATATTACCTTAAGATGACTGACTCATCGTACTCAGATGCCAAACTAAACGGTTTAACCCTTTGCTCTCAGTATAATCAGCGTTAAGCAACTACTTCCCATAACAATAACACTCTCTCACCAAGACCAGGCAAGTGTCCACCAAGGCAAACGTTCCCGAGCGTCCAATCCCAGCGCTGCAGTGCACCACTGAGGGCCCATATTCAGGCCCCAGGGAACCAGACTCCCGCACCTTGAAGAGGAAGTTGAGGAAAGAGGCGGGAGATTCTGGCACCCCGAAATCAGGCCACGTGGTGTAGTGAAAGTGGTAGATCTCTCTGGATTCCCCCGTCTGGGAAGAAACGTATGACATCAGCCATGAACAATGTGCAGCACATACAAGTTCTGGCACTTCTGGCTCAAACCAGAAATGCCAGACAAAAATAAAAACAAGGACCCAGGTAGACTGATTTAAAACCACCTGGTATGAAGTTAAACAGAGGAATTTAGGGGAAATACAATTTTAGCAACACATTAGCCCAGGGGTCTTCAACCTTTACAATCCGTTCCAAACAGCCATTTCTACCCTCTGTCGAGCTGAATGAAAATATCAACTATAGGAAATTTTAAAGAAGAAAAACATAACATTGTTGCTCAAAAGAGAGTGGACGCATTTTCTTCTGTGGAAAATAAAGCAAAGAAAGTGGACAGTTTCCAACCGTTTCTTGTTGGTATTCATAGTTACCAATAAGAAAATAATATTACTGGTACTTTAAGGGTCATTCTGTTGTGGGAATTCAATGCAATTCCAACATGAAAAAACCATTAGTCTGCTGAAACCTGCATAATAACTACATTTAAAATATCAGATTGTTCTTTATCATTTTTGTCAAAGTTATTAAGAACCAATGTGGGAAACCCAAAGAGCCACTTGTGGCCCCTGGAGCTGCAGGTTGCATCTAAACCATTTAAGCATGCTGCAGGATCTTCCTCTTTTGAACTTTGACCTTGTTTTTGTAGGGCCCTACTAGGATTTATGTGACGTGGAAAATGCAGACAGAATTTGACAAACTAAGTGGAATCCACAACAAAACACGGAATTTCACAAAAATATTTCTTATCAGCAAGCAGGAAAAGGTATTTTGTGATTTCTGAAGTATTTTGGCTGCTCCAGCTCCCTGTACCGGTCTATACCTCGTCAGTCAATAAGTGTTTACACACCTACTGGAAATTGCACATTCATTTACTCATTAAAATAGTATTTATATTCTGTCTTTTTTAATGTTCATTATGTAAATAAAAAAAAGCAACAAAAAAAAGTAATCCTATTGAGTTGCACATCCATTGGATCACGAGTACAATATTTCTATTTTCTAATTATTGTTGTTAGTCTTGTATTCATATATTTTTGAACATTTGGAACTATTTTAGTGACTCATTCTGATGCTGATGTTGCACCTGAATTTCAGGCTGTTTCTATTCTATTCTAAGATTGGCTAGACTCAGCTCGGCTCCATATATATGAGAAAGAGAGAGAGAAAGAATAAATAAAAATCGGTTGCCATTGAGAAAAGGCTCACTGAGACACCAGAGTCCTCCAGAAAACTAAAAAAACTCAAAGCAGAGCACAAATTTCAGATTATTGCTTCCAATGTTTCGTCTCATGCTCACCTTTGTGTTCTCTAGTTCTAGCACCCTGATTGTATAATGGGATTGGTCCTCTTCTGACAACAGTCGAACAACAAAACCCGTGTCAGTGAAGGACATCTGCAGCTCCTCTGAAGTGGGCCAGTACTGAGCACACTTTTCCTGCGGGGACAGAGAGGTCATCACTCAGGCTCGAACAGGAAGCAGCTTGCAGCGTTTTCATAGACAGATGAGTATGTGTGACCTAAGCAGCATTCAAGACAGACTCACAGTCTGTCTTGAATGCACCTAAAGTTAGGGCCTAAAGTTAGTCATTCTCCAAACTCCAAACAGCAGTGGTGCAAAAAGTGGGTGCCCCATTAGAAGGGGCGCCACATGATGGCAGACAGCAATTATTTCTAGTCCGCATTTTCTGTATTTAACAGCTGTTTGTGCTTATAATGTGCCAGGATACACGTCAGAAAGTACTTAGCTGCACAAACACTGTAAGTACAAGCTCTGAGCAGTCCTGGTAAAATAAATTTAAAAAAAAAAGAACACAAAACATAAGAGCTTAAAGTCTTAAAATATATGACATATTGCATTGTTTCAGAAGGGCTAAGCTGTAATACAGAAGCACCATGTGAAGAAACCGAGAGCAGCCTAGCTTCGTAGAAAGAGACTCAGATTGTAAGTAGCTGCAGATCAAATGCAGCGATTACCTGATGCGTAGGATGTGCACACATCTCTAGCTTTCTGTTCTTCAGCTTTTATCTGGGTGTTACCCTGGAGCTAACCCATAGCCATGACATTAGGGAAGCAGTTGTGGCTGTATCCATCATTTTCAGAAGAGCTAACAAAGCCATTTCCAATGTTTTTGTAAGTTAGTCACTTTACAAGAAAAAAAAAGAAAAAGAAAAACGGTTGCCCATTTTTACAGGAATGGACCCTTTAGCAAGTTCCTCCCTGTGAAGGTCAGTCATCCATTGCTCAAAGAAAAAACACTCTTCAGACTTCACTATGTTAAAGTTTATGACAGAGTGGCTGCTAAGAACCAGTATGGCTTGTTTGAATGGGTTGGGAGGGGAAAGGTCTGGAGAACTGAATTTGAACAACACACAAAGGTTTGGGCTCGTTTTACAGCTGCAGGACCATGGGCCTGCAGCAGCTCCAACCATGACCTCCTCCATTTCTCTTGAGTCAAACGTGAGGCCGTCTGTCTGCCAGCTGAGGTGTGGCTGAATGTTGGTCGTGAGCAGAAAGGTACAACTGACAAAAGGGTCGGGATGTGGACGAGACCTAGACAATGTCCAAACCTCAACCTGATTCAGAGGCTCTAGTGGACTCTCAGAGAGCTGTGTTTAAAAAAAAAAAACTGAAAGGCATAATAAACTAAAACACAAAAGAAGAATAAACCAGCATTTCTGCATAGTGGAAAAGTAATAAGACCAAAGAGTTGATGATAACATCATATTCTTGCTGCTGTAGGCAGATCAACAACCTGAATTCTAGAAAAGACAGGAGGTCATAAAAGGAAAAAAAAAAAACTCTTAAATCACATGAGCTGATATTTTATTCACAACAGAACACTGATCCTAGCATAACGGATGTTGAACTTCAACCAAATTAAGCTCAGGTTTGAACTTGCTACATGTTTCAGAACAGTTTGGATGGGGAAATGTTTGCCACAGTGAAGCATCTTCTCTTCTTTTCAACAGTTTGAAGACGTCTGGGCATTGAGGTCATGAGTTTCTGGAGTCTTGGAATTTGGTTCCATTCTTGACTGATGCAGGTTTCCAGCAGCTAAGAGTTTATGGTCTTCTTTGACATATTTTTTTGTTTAATGATGAACCAAATGTTCTCCTTAGGTGAAGGATCTGGACTGCAGGACCAATTCAGCAATACTCTTTTCCGACGAAGCCAATGCTGTTGTTATGGCTCCAGTATGTGGTTTGGCATTGTCCTGCTGAAATACACGAGGTCTTCCCAGAAATAAACGTTTTCTGGATGAGGTTGCTCTAAAACCTCTAGATACCTTCCAGGGTTCATAGTTCCTTCCAAAACATGCAAGCTGCTCATGGTTTCCAAAGTCGCCAACAAGAATGTCAAATCTGGATTCATCGGAACATGGAGCACTGTCACTGTGAAACAGTCCTTTTTAAATTCATTGTGGCCCACAGGATCCCACGGTAGATCTAGATCCTGTTCACATATTTCATGACAGACGATTAGGTGGAATCTGCAGATTGTACATTAGATTATGTTTACCGACAGTGGTTTCTGGAAGTATTCCTGGGTCCATTTAGAAATGTCAATGACAAAATCATGCTGACGAGTGACGCAGTTTTGTCTGAGGGCCCAAAGTCTATGGGCGTCTAATAAAGGTCTCTTACAGACAGGTTTCTCCAGTTTCTCTGAATCTTCTGATAATCGTATGCACTTTAGATAATGAGATTGTTGTTCGTAAAATGTTCCACAATATTTTATGCATTCTGTCCCAAATGAGACAGCATGCCCATCGTTACATCTGAAACTCCACACACACTCCAAACTCTCTCTTATAGCTAATCATGCTGCAGATCTGAAGTAAGTTAACTTAATTTCAACCAGGTGAACGCTTTCACACATTTCTGCTTTTCCAGACATTTGCTCTGCTCCCCATGTTCTGTTAATAAAATGTTGGCTTGTGTGATTTAAAAGTCTTCATTTTATTCAATTCTAAACAACATCCTGACTCTTAAAATTCAGGTTGTAGAAACTACTGAATCATAATCACGTTTTTCATGCAGTTTGGTTTGGTTACTGTAGAATAAACAGCAACATACAATTGTACTGTTGTATTTCATGCGTTGTTGTTCTTTCGGGTTAATATTTCTTAATATTTAAAATTCTAACAATAGGTCAGATATTTTTTCAAATTTTATGTCCTGAAACATAAAACCTCAGAACCAAAAGCTGGAGCACAGTTCCATACAGAAAACATAGAAATGCTTCTCTCTCCCACATGTACAGCTTACAAAGTTTTTCCTTTCCTCAGTTAAACAGCAGAGAATGCTACATATGTGGCTAAGCCCAGAATTACTCATATCTGTAGCAGATTAAATATATAGTTGTCATTTCATTTGACTAACATCGTCTTTCTGACTGGAGGTAATGACGCATAGAAGTGACCTGACTTTTTGAAACATCCCAAACATGCAAAAATGCAGTTAAAATGATAACTTTATTGTTTCAAACTCGATCCTTCTTTTACACCGTTGTATTAAAATTAAATAAATCCTCATCTCTATATATTAAATCTCAGGCAGAGGTATAAATAATTTGGTATGTATTAAGTAATAAAGACAGACATTTCCAAACACAGTCCTTGTATATAAAAACTTGTGGTCATCATGTGCTGAGGTGTTACTCACAGATCCTTTCTCTATCACTCTGTTGAGCATTATAACGGCTTTAGAACATTGCTCCCAGACCATCAACCAGAAATGGCCACACGTATTCCTCAAAGGGCCCTGTCAAAGTAAAAAAAATAAAAAATGTTCATGAAAGTGTGACATACCGAGTAGAACAGTGTACAATACAGTAGCATTCGCTCAATGGCTTCCATACCTGAGTTAGAATGTAAGCTCTCTCGGCTTCTTTCACAGCGACTAAACTCGCGTTAATGTAGTCATTGTCAGCGTTTTCAAGCTTTACCCGACTGTGATCATCTGAGGAGGAAAAAAAAAAAAAAAAAAACATCAGATGGCGAAGCAATTACAACAATGCAAATTCTCAGCCACCATATTGGAAAGAAAAACAAACAAATCTCTCGTGCAAAGACTCACATGGGCTGACGTCTCTGTAGCGATTCAAATTCCTGTTCATTGGAAGCTTAGCTACTTTGTACGGATATTCAATGGCTTGGTTGCGGATGTCCTGGTGCAAACGAGAAGAAAGGTTAAAGGTTAGCTTTCAGGTTGCAAACACAACATTTATGTAAAGACCACACAAAGTGATGGAAGGTCTTCATTACAGTCTTTCTGCTCTTCTTGATTCACTTAAAGTGTTCCACTTTGCTTGACTCGTTAGTTAGTGAAAAGATTTTCTACTAGCTGGGTTCCTACACACAAAACTCCATACATTTACATTCTCAACTTCTAGAGTTCTCAGTCCTGTTTAAGTCACCTTGACTACAATATTTAACTGAGAAGCAGAAACTAATGGTAGCAAATATTAAGGTTTGTTTTAAAATTGAATAAAACAATGTACTGCCTGATACCAGTAGTGGAAATTTGATTTGATTATTTTGTGCTACTACCAAAATATATTTGCAATGTTGAATTTTGTACACCAATATACAGCTAGTTAAAATAATGTAATATTTTTTTATTCTGTGATTGTAGCACTCTACGCGGCTAAAGAGAATTTCGTTTCTGACAGTTTCACAGCCGTTTGGGTTCCAGCCATGCGTTTTTTGGACTCCTTGTAGACGTTGTGCAGTTTGAGGGATTTTTGTTCTACTCTTTTACTTTCGGACTGTTGTGTTACTGTGGCAACAAGGTTTGTAAATATAAACAAGGTTTGTTTATACAAATGGGAGCGGCCGATTAGCAATTCAAGAGCCTAAATAATACTTGAACTATGGCCCCAAATCCCAGAGGAGTTGAAAAGAGCAGAGCGTGCCAACAAACGATGGTGCCATTCAGGACATTTCACTGTGGAATATCATCTCTGTCACCTGGAAATTGAGCCGTGAACATGTTGTGACAGTCATGCAAAAATCACCAGTCAGAGGACTCCTCAAGGCCTCTGCAATACTGACTGCTATTGGAATTACTGTCCACAGTGACTCTTGGAGGATACCTGGATGATATTATGGCAAATTTACATTTCCTTTTAGCATCAATTTTTCTTCTTCTTCTATTTAATTAACTGAATAAATGCCATAGATGCCATCAAATCAACAACCCAGATTTGGATTAATTTGATATA
>NW_015114279.1:146012-147169 GCF_001443285.1 Poecilia latipinna | reverse complement strand
TAAAAGTAAAAAGTTAAGTAAAAGTATTCCTAAAAGTTACTCAACTATATTTGAGTAAATGTCACTACTAAACTCTTTCCTTCTGAGGGAACAGGAGAAGGAATTGTTAAGGAAATAAATTAATCTTATTTTTATATTAAACATTGTTTTAATTAACAAACGAATCATAAATAACACCCAGAACATATTCTGTTATGTTTATTCAAGGATCAAGAAAAATGACTGGAGATTCTGGCTGAGAGAGGGACCACAGCTGACACGGCGAACGGTGAGGAGAACCGTCTGCACTGTGAGCAGCACCAGAACTCCTGATGGATCTCCTTCAGGAAGAACCAGAGAGATGGCCGACCTCCGCAGAGAAGAGTTCACCCAAACATCAGAGGAAAAATGAATGCTGGGGCTCAAACAGAGCAGCCTCTTTTCTTAAACCCAACACACACAGGGTGTTGTGGCCCTGATTAAAAACCTGCTAACTTAAATGTAACTGAAACACAGAACATCCAGAAATGTGATGAACTTCAGACACAGTGTGAAAATAACAACATGAGAAGAAAACATTTGTCTATATCACTGTTATACAGGACATTAACATTTTACATTTTAAAGTGTTTGTTCCAGAGCAACTAATACAAATGATAGCATTAGATCGTCCATTAATCAGATATTTATTGAGGCCAGGTGTGACAGAAGGAAACACCTGAAACATGCAGGGCAGACCTACCTGAGGACTGAGTGGTTAAACTATTTCACTGACACTTCAGATTGCAGATTTCCAATTGAAGGAATCTGTAAGTGAACACAATAATTATTTAATAAACCAAGCTGTGTAAAATAACTGTTATGTTTACTATTAATAACCCAATATGTCATGTTTGTTCATTTCTAGTACATACAAGGTACTCCACTCACTGTTTAGCTTCATGTTGAAGAATCTTCAGTGTAATGAAACCAAAAAATAAAACGAGTCCAAAACTTTCGATCTGTATTCTATTTTTGTAGCTTTGTTGTATTAAGATTACTTTGTTTTAAGCCACAAACAAAAGATTCCTTTTTATTGTCTCTGGGATGTGAAAACATGAGATTTGATTAAATTAGAACTACACAGATGAGAAGGAACACAGATTTCATAATATATATATTTTTATTATTAAAAACAG
>NW_015114279.1:138228-140590 GCF_001443285.1 Poecilia latipinna | reverse complement strand
GCTGAAATGGCTCTCCATATTCTTCTTCTCCCTCAGAGTTATGTCAAAATAAAAACTCTTCATTCTATCTTCTCTTCTTGCATAGCTCTTTAAAAAATTAGAAATTATCAATGATGTGGACAAAATAAACCCAGCTTCTTTATAGTAGTAAGGCTCAGCCTGCTCCATAGATGACATGACTTGCTGAAGTAAATCTGTAATTTACTTCTCTATCTGGGTCCACAATTTCTCCCCAAAAACCAAACACAGCCTGATCTTTTCGTGATTACAGTGTGGTTTTCCATAAGTTACTTAGAATTCAAAAGCTCAAAGACTTTTTAATACTCGCTCCAAATTCCTGCCACACCCATGTTTTTGTTTCTGCAATGACATAAGCTGTAGCCCATACCTTGACCTGAAAACTTCTGACTTCAGTTTGACGGCTTCCATCAATGCTGATCTCCACCAAGGAATCCGTTAGTTGATGCTGCAACTGGGACCAGTGACCTTGAGGGCTAGAAAGCAGCAGCTTTATGATTACACCTTCCACAAAAGACAAAAGAAATGTTTTCTGATGTGCCAATGAAAGATCCTCATAAAGGAGGATCCTTTGGTATTGTCTTAGAAGCTCTTCTGCTTCTAACAAAATGCTGTATCAGAAATAACTCCAAAGAATGTTGACTTACACTGTTGTCCTGATGCCTTGAATTGGCATTTTTCTCTTTAAGAAGCTAGTGACTCTTTCCGTCACTCCCCTTTCAGCATCTCAGCAATGCTTCTCCATGATACTGTTTAAAACCATTCATAGGATTGTTGGACTGATAGGTAGGTTGGACAATAAACTCAATAGATATGCAGTTCCTACAGGTGTTTGCTTATTGTTGCTGCCACTAATGGAGGAGCAGGGAGTCCAAGGTGGAGCTCTGATAAAATGTACAAGCAATCGTTTATGGCTTTCCAGATGGTACTGAGAGATTTAGCGTGGTTTAACTGTAATCCTAAAGAATTACTGACAAACACATCACCACCTGAGCTAGCAGCTTCACATATTATATTCTGAAATGAAACATTGTCCTTTTTGTACAGTAGTGTCCTCTCATGGAGGATTTCATCACAGACTATGAAAAGTACAAATACAGATCTATCAGAGGGATTTCATATCTGTTGTGTCTACCACTAGGTGGTGTACGAGAATAGGATGGACTGAGGGAGAGAAGAAGAAGAGCTAAGATGGAGGAAAAGAATACCTGATGTTACTGTACTGCTGAGTGAGTTCTGAATAAACGCTGTTAAGAGTTCTTTGTCTACTTCAGCTTCTACCTCGTCCTGGCTTCCAAACATAACAATTAGCGATGATGACGTCTGCACCCATGCCTGCACCGTTCCTGCTCTGCAGTGGAGAACTTACGGTTCCATTTTCCACGTGGCGGAAGATATTCGAGAACTACTTAACGGCTATTCATGCTATTGGAAATTCCTGGTCTGATGCTAGACACCGTAAATGGCCAGAGGTGGCGTTTTCTCACACTGTAACTACTGATGTTGTTATCGCATTTCTGCGCTCTATTTTCAGCAGAGAGGGGAACCCTGACTACATAGTCACTGATAATGGGCCGCAGTTTCTTTCCAGCTCTTTTGCAGATTTTCTCAGAGAAAGGGGAATATCTCATCTGCGTACAAGTGTGTACCATCCACAGTGCAATGGTGCTGTTGAAAGGTGGAATAGAGTTCTTAAGGAGACAATCCTAACTGCTGAACACATGCAGAAAGACTGGAAAACTACAGTAACTGATTTCCTACAAAACTACAGAGCAACGCCACATAACACAACTGGAGTATCTTCATCAGAACTACTGCACAAGAAGAGGATGAAAACAAAAGTGGACATTTTTCCAAGTCCAGAGAAAAGCAGAAAATGCACTACAGTCCAAGAAACAGTGAAACAGAAACAAGAGAAGTCTAAACAGTACACTGACAAGCGCCGTGGAGCAAAGACACCAACATTCAAACCTGGAGAAATGGTGAGGGTAAAAAGACCTGATCATGTTCGGAAAGGCTCATCAAGATTTACTCCACTGCTGTCTGTCTGTCTGTTGAAAAGTAGATTGGAGGAAGTATTTATGTACTCAGTGACAATAAAACATGGAATGCTGCCAGACTTTCACGCTATTCTGCAGGTATTCCATGTAAAATGACAAAACCAGAAAAGCATGACCCTGTGGTTCAAAGGAAAAGTGCTAGAACTGTTGCTACACCTGTGTGGTTCAAGGACTTTCAGCCAGGTTAAGGAAAATTAATAAATGAATACATAAATGATTGGGTAACACTTTATTTGAAGGGGGTTGAATAAGACTGTCACGACACTGTCATAAACATGACATAA
>NW_015114279.1:129974-132040 GCF_001443285.1 Poecilia latipinna | reverse complement strand
ATGGTTCAAAGACTTTCAGCCAAGTTGAGGAAAAAGGAATAAATGAATACATAAATGATTGTTTTGCGTGTTTGGGGTTCAGGTGAACTAATTCTCATGTTACAAACTGGTTTCAAGTACCTGGATTTTATTTTTACATTTGGCAATTCTATTCCATAGTTATAAAGTACAGGGTTGCTGAATATATTTGTTTGGTTTTGTGTACTTAAGTAATCACCTGTTTACATTTCAGCTAAGGTTATACGGTTTGTATACTACTATACAAACCGTTAAATGAGGTTTATGTTCAGTCATATGTTAAATGGACATGCAATCTTTTCAAGTAAGGGGGGAATGTTGTGTCTANTTTTATCCAGTTCTGCGTATCGGCTTGACGTCCTGATTAGAGCACTAAAACATGTTTGCTCCCGTTTCCTGTTATTGGCCTTCTATCTGAAGACTGGGGCAAAATAAGCTATTTCGGTAAGACTACAGTCTTAGATAAATTTGCTGGCACCTACAGCAAAAATTTTAAAAATCCCAAGTTAATAAATGATTGTTTTTGAGAGCACAGTTAACAGTAGTACCCTCATAATAAAACTGAAACATTAAATTCTTTTCAGATTATTTATCTTTGAATTTTGAAATAGAAATGTGTGACCTTTTTCCATGGGGTTTAAATACACATCTAAGCACACATCTAATTCTTGTCAATAAACAAAGTGAGGTGTATTGTAGGATAGGGAAGATTACAGCTCTTTGTTGGTAAGCTACAGCAAAGAATGGTATCTTGTGGTCAACAAGTTTCCTTGACCATTAGATATTATCAACATGACAAGCAGTTGTTTATAAAGTATTACTGGAAAGTGCCTTTTTGTCCCACCATCACAAATGTATGATGTAGTATGTTAAACTCTTTCGTAACTTTACCTGGAAACCATGTTAGATTCATTTTTGAGAAACACTCCAGTTCGAATTTGAAATGAATAAAAGGATGAATAAGTGGAAAAGCACCCATTGTTAATTAGATCTGTGACATGTTGGGTCTCTTTATTTTCCAAGGACCATGTAAAAAAAATTACCTTTTTTGGTGGTGAAAAACAATACTTTATTATTGTAAAACCTTATGAAAAAAAGCTGAAAGTATGTAACTTTTGTTTTTTTTTTACATAGTTGGTGAAACTTCCATGTCATGGTATGAGACAGACAAACTGAAAAAAATCGAGATCCTCTGCTCTCTCCCAGTGCTTTCAAGCACGCAACTAATTAGAGCCTGGAGGCGGGTCTTAGCGCAGTAAGTGTCAATATCGTGGGGCGCTGCTCATCCCCCAACCACCCCTTCTTGCTCTCTGCTATCTCTACTGCTTTTCTTCATCAGCAAATCCTGTTGTGAATGTTAGCTTAATTAGCATAGTCATGATGACGATGGATAAATGGTTTTCCTGTTGTTTCTTCACCAAGTATTAAGACCTTCCTCCTGGCTCTGATTGGTTTCATCAGATGGCAACTGCAGCTCCGGAAGGAGATTGATCTTTTTACAGAGTATCTGTCTCCCCAAAGATATATATATATATATATATACACACATATATATATAGAGAGAGAGAGAGGGAGAGAGACCACACAGTCACCCGAGACTGCAAAACCCGACACACCAACCTGTGCACCGCTTGGATTGATTACAAGAAAGCCTATGACTCAATGCCACATACCTGGATCATTGAATGCTTAGAGATGTACAACATCAATAGGACTCTAAGAGCCTTCATTGCAAACTCGATGGGGCTGTGGAAAACCACCCTTGAAGCCAACTGCAAACCACTTGCACAAGTGTCCATCAAATGTGGCATATACCAAGGAGATGCTCTGTCCCCACTGCTGTTCTGCATAGGCCTGAACCCCCTCAGCCAAATCATCAACAAGACTGGCTACGGATACCGACTTAAGAATGGGGCCTCCTCTACATGGATAACATCAAGCTGTACGCCAAGAGCGAGCGAGACATCGACTCACTGATCTACCAGGATCTACAGCACTGACATTGGGATGTCATTCGGACTAGAATGACAAAGAGAGGGAAGGTCGTC
>NW_015114279.1:117808-124344 GCF_001443285.1 Poecilia latipinna | reverse complement strand
CAACATCAATAGGACTCTAAGAGCCTTCATTGCAACCTCGATGGGGCTGTGGAAAACCACCCTTGAAGCCAACTGCAAACCACTTGCACAAGTGTCCATCAAATGTGGCATATACCAAGGAGATGCTCTGTCCCCACTGCTGTTCTGCATAGGCCTGAACCCCCTCAGCCAAATCATCAACAAGACAATCAGTCACCTCCTCTACATGGACGACGACATCAAGCTGTACGCCAAGAGCGAGCGAGACATCGACTCACTACAGCACTGACATTGGGATGTCACCCCCAAACTGGAGCAGTGGCTCAAACAGATCCCAGGAACAACATCAGACATCTCAGTCCAGAAATGTGCAGTTCTAGGCACAGCCAAGATACTGCGCAGAACCCTCAAGCTCCCAGGCCTCTGGTAGAGGACCCGAGCTCAGAGGATGAAAGAGACCACCCATGGAGGGTGAGAGGGGATTTTTTTTTTATTTTTATATATATATGAGCTGCATGTATATAAACCCCAAGACCAGTAGTAAAGATTTCAATCTAGAATGCCATACTGGTTTCTTATTTCCCTATGAGATGCATTTTTATAATAGCCAATTGTTTCAAATGCATAGTCTCAGGTTCTAACAGATTGACTGACATACTCCATGCACATTTCATCACAGAGCTGGTGTGTGTTTTCTCTTATAATAACCTCACTGATTGGCTGAATTTTGTGATGCAAAATGAAAGTAATATGCACAGGGCCTGCCCTTAATTTGTACATACATTCTTCAGTGTGTATACAAAAAGCAGATGGGAAGGTTTACTAACATTCTTTTTCCAGGCAGCTCTCCACAGTGAAAAGCAACAGCTGTTCATTTGATGCTGCCTCCACCTTTGCTGACCCCATTTCCGTCTTAGCGGTGCCTGAGACTGGAAAAAAAATTAGTTGCATTACCCACTCCCCACCATGGCAGGTCTAGCTGTGATTCTGCCCAGATTCTGTCCATTACAGTGGCCCCTCTGTCTGATTAGCCCAAACACACTCACTAACATGCCAAATCACTGCTTCACTCAGTCATCAGAAAACTCCATCCAGCCACAAACGGACAGACAAAACAGCAGCGCCATTGGAGACTGGCAGCAGTGTGATGACAAATTTTCTCACTTAGGTGTTTGTTCCATACACACACACACGCACACACACACACACACACACACACACACACACACACGCACGCATACACACACACAGTATGTCTTCTTATCTTCAAACGGACTTTGTACTGATGTTCATTCATTTATAGTCTAACCCTGACCCTAACCAGTACATGTCCAACTTAACTTAAGCTCAAGTCACACCTTAGTCCTAACCCAAAAACAACACCTCTTCTCATGGGGTCCAGGCTTTGGGTCCCATAAGGAACATTCGTCCTCACCACTTAGTATGTATGAGAAAAAAATTTTATACTGAACAAAAATGTAAATGTCCCATGTCAAATATTGTTGCCATGTGGAATAAACAACTGTAAATGAGCGTTTGTGTACAAAAGTAATATTTCTTTTGATTTGTGTATCATTTTTAATCCAACTTGCTGTCAGTGAGCATTACTCAGTGAGTTGTATTTTTTACTCAGTGTATGGGTGGGGCATGTCCAGTGGTGGATCAGACAAAATGAGCAACAACTGGACAATCTTTGGACTGGGGACAATAAAAGGCCACCCCAAAATGTCACAAGTCATAATGCCACAAATGTCACATGTTATGAGGGAGCGTGCCATGTCATGTTGGACACAGGGATGTCCACCAGAGCAGTAGCTGTACGGCTCAATGTCCATCATTGGACCATAAACCGTTTAAGAGTTTGTTTCCAACAGACTGGCACTACTGCAAGTCGACCTTATCCTTGTCGGCTACGTGTGACCATTCCAGCACAAGGTCGCCACATCCGGCTCGTCCATCTGCGGCTATGACCAGCGACACACACGAGAAGCCAACTTGGTCAAAATCAAATTCCTCAACTTGACCCGTCATGTTCAGAGGACTGTCAATCCACTACAAATGGCCATATCACAATGTTATCAATGCCGATATGAAGATCAGTAATTATTATCAAATATATTTTGAGTTTCTCCATATATTGCATAACCCAAATGTTCATAAAACTCTTATATTTGACATTTATATTTTTGTTCAGTGTATGTGTGTACAAAAAAAATTGTTGTATATTTGAAATAGATCTGTGACAAACTGTAAAAATTATTGGATCTTCTATAATTTTGTGCTTACAAAATTATGGCACCAAAAGACCATAAAACATTTATGTTTTATATGTTTTCAACATTTTTGTTTTTACATTAAATTATCTAACATGGGTTGTGGTGTTTCACCAAAGGCAAAAGAGAAATCCTACAACCGCGACAATCTGATGGTACGCATTTTTTTGTTTATATTTTGTGAGAAGTAAGTTGTGCTGGTCTTCTTTGGAGATTTTCACATTGTTTCCTTCCGTAGTTCTTAGTGCAGCAGCTCTATAGACAAGGAGGAGAATATGTTTTTCAATTAGTTTGGTTCGCTTGGCACAGTGCAGTGTCAAAGTCCAGCTGAAATTATATTAAATGTTGCAATTTTGGCCCACCGGACTACAAGGAGTGAAAATACCTTAAAACCCAAATTTTTCAACTACCACAAAATTAGCACATCTACTCTGAATAACACACAATATCAATGCCAGTAACTTTGTTAATCTATGTGTCGAACATATTGAAGTGTCAAAGGTCAGAAAAGGTGTGGACAATATCTTTAGCAAAACAAAAAGCAAGTAATCACAGACTGAAAGTATGCTCTAATGTAGTAATTATTTTGATGATGTTCTTAGATAAAATATATTTTATTTAACTAACTGCAAAGAGCATTTGCAGTTAGAGTTTGAAATAGTAGTCTGTAGATTATATTTTCTACATGCTTTGTGTATGTTTTTGAATTCAAAATTCAAACATTTTTGGGAAGAAATTTCTAGCTTACACAATTTTCAAAGAAAATTTGAATTTACCTCCGCAGATAAATATTGTATTCATACACCATTCCAATAATTATTTTAATCATTATGAAGAAAACCCATACAAACTGAACAAATCAAATGTAGATGCGAAACACAAGTCCATGCTTTGCAGTACTGTGTACCCCCCATCTATTTTTATTGACTCCATGCACAAGAGACATTTCACCTGAAATAGCCTTTTTAATATTCACTCCTAACACAACAGCAGTCTAAGTCATATCGATTGTGGTTGAATTAAAACTACCTGGTTCAGGGCATCACTAATCCGTGGGTTCTTTTAAGAGTCACCTGGTCTGACAAATGGGCCCTTTTTAAAGGAGTATAATGTGTTTTTAAATTATTTTATTGATGGGAGGGGGGCAGCCACTCCAGGTGCCCATACAAAGTGAGTTAACATGCTGTGAAAGGGTCAATTTGGCCTCCATTTTCCATTTCTTCCTTATCTGCATTTAGAGTCTTGCTGAGAGGCTCAACATGAAGTGGGATGGGCTTTGAAGAGACTTGGCAAATTTCAGTATCTGCTTCCATTTAAGAAGTTCTTTTATTGCACAAAATTGGAATGACTTTATGCCTTTTTTATGGTGATTCAGAGGAGGCTGATTGTTTTAGCCTTACACAGATTCCATGCACAAAAAGGTGTGCTAATATATTTTCAGATATTTCAAAGGAATAGTGTTTTGTTATAGAATATGCTTACCTTGTTATTTAACTGTAAACATGGCCCTTTATTCACTGTAGAAAGAATCAAACTAAAAATGTTCATGCTATAAACTTTTTCTAAATAAGTGGCACAGAAGATTTTTAAAAGTTGTTTGATCTCCCATGTTGTCCTCACCTCAAAAAAATCTTTCAAAAGCTTTCAGCTCTCCCCATGTACGTGAAGCAAATCCTGTCCAAGAGGGAGCCTCATGCAGTGGCCAGCCAGAATTACATTTTGGCTCTCATAAGCCTGGCAATTTATCGTTGAAAATGAATGATTAATGCTGAATCGTAGTGAAAAGGTGTGTAATGCTTTTCAAATGAAGCAGACTCCGTAAAAGGGAGAGTGCTAATTGCATTGCAATTTCTATGACCTCTGCTTAAGTACATGAAAGCCTCCTGCTAACGTCAGGTGAAATTGCATTTTCAAGTAACATTTTAGAGTCCATCTGGGCGCTCTGCCCAATAAAGCTATTGGTAAATGACTCCTCTTTTAGACTCCATTAGGAAGTGGAGAGAGGAACATTTCATAGGATTCTGAGTCAGTAAGCATGTAATCAGGACGTCCAAAGAATGTAGGATCTGGTAAGGGGGATAATTAATAAGATTGGCTTATGAACTTCATAGTTACTGACTACTGGCTTCTTCAGTTGTCCCTCCAAGTGCTGCCTTTCTTCTCTTATTGCCATTAGGATCCTGAGTAACAGAGGTAGAAACCATGGGAGGGATTCCAGACATCTGAGGGAACATTAATTGGCTGCTTAAAACAGAGTTACTTGAAACAATAATTGACAATGAATGTGTGATTAATAGAGGTTAGGGTGCAGGGAATATGATTTGCTTACCGACATGATGTGCAGGTCATCAAAAATTTCACCGGATTCCAAATAAGGAAAATATCATGATACATATATTAATCTGAATTCCAGGCAATGAATGTTGTAATGAAAATGTATTAATAATGTAAAAATGGTTACCCCAAATTTGTTTGATAAAAACAATATATAGTAACTGTAACAAATGTTGAATTAAACCTTCCAGTTTGAATCAGCTCATTTATAAATACTTTTAATGTTAATTTAATTAGAATACAAATAAACACACATCTCTAATGAGACCTGAGCCTTATGCTTTAGGCATTTGATCTGAAATGACATAATTTTGATGCAAACTGCAACGTTCAGAGAAAATGCAGAGACAAAATATCTTCATCCCTGCAGATTAAACTCCTATTAGTTTATACTTAGAAACTCCTGGTTTTTGTTTTCTTTTTTCTTCTTTTGCTCTTTTCTTTGATTTTTTAGTTTGTATTTCCTTCTAATTCATGTAAAGCACTTTGAATAGCCTTGTTGCTGAAAATGTGCTATATAAGTAAAATTACTACCTTTACCTTACCTTACCTTTTTCTTTGTTTGCTTAGTTTTTCTCTTTTTATTAACTGTCACTTTGAAAACGCATGCTATGGGGACAGTGGTGTCCTCATCATGGTTGTCCTTTTTTCCCCCCTTTATTTAACCAGGTAAACCCAGTTGAGATCCAGATCTCATTTTCAAAAGGGACCTGGGCACAAATACACAGCAACCTGGTTATAAAATAAAATTTATTAATACATTTGCATAAGTGTAAAACAGTAAAAAACAACTTAAAAACAGTGACACTGTTTAAAAGAGTCTGGTTGCCTGTTTTTAAGAATCGCTCAAAATAAGTCCAATGAAATCAATTCTGACGTCTTGATTTCAGACTGGAGCTGATTCCAGGCTGAAGGAGCCATCACACTAAACGCTTGCTTCCCTTTTTCAGTTCAGAAACGTGGAACATGCAAAAGAAAAATTTTGTTAGAATGTAAAGAATGGGAATAACAGATCGATGTAAAAGAGAGTTTAAGTATGCCTGGAGCCAAGCCGAGTAGAGATTTATAAATCAGGATCATCAGGTGATTGTTTCTCCGTACGCTTAAAGGAGGCCATTCAGCTTTTGCATATAACTCACAATGACGTGTGAGACATCTGCTACTGGTTACAAACCTTAAAGCATAATGATATTTAGTGATTGAAGGCATTTGGTCGAAGCATTCATATATAAAACATCACCATAATCCAGGAGTGGCAGGAATGTTGCAGCTACCAATTTACTTCTAGCTTAAACAAGATCCATTTCGGTAATAAAACCCAATCTTCATTTTCAGTGTTCGTAACAAATTGGCTATGGGATTTTTAAAAGAAAGCTCTGTATCTAAAATAAAGCCAAGATATTTATAATTACTGACAAACTCAATTTGTGTTCCTACAGCAGTGGTAAGCAATGGAGGGATCTCTGATAGTTTTCTAGAGTGTGAAAAAAAAACATTGCTTTTGTCTTATCTACATTCAAAACCAACTTCAGAGTTTGTAAGCGGGTTTAAACTACATTAAAAGCAGACTGCAAATACTGTATTGCCTGTACAAGTGATGAAGAATAGCAGTAAATTACTAAATCATCTGCATAAAAATGATATAAAGCATTTGACAGATTTTCACACAAGTTATTTATGTAAATGGAGAATAAAAGTGGGCCAAGAACTAAGCCCTGTGGGAAACTATTTAAAATCGTACGAATAAAGGAAGTGAAGCCAGCCAATTGAACTCTCTGGGTTCTGTTCGACAGGTAATCAGCTACCCACATGGTAGCTTGATGCGAGAGCCCAATGCTGTGTAGAATGTCAATTAAAAGCATTTGATTTACTGTGTCAAATGCCTTTGATAAATCGATAAACAACAATGTTTATCGGGCTGCACAGTGGCGCAGTTGGTAGAGCTGTTGC
>NW_015114279.1:112054-113270 GCF_001443285.1 Poecilia latipinna | reverse complement strand
AAATGGCAGTAATAATGCTATGTTTTATCCTAAAACCAGACTGTACATTTTGTAAAACAAAATTAGAATCTAAAAAAAATCTTCAACTGATCTGCAACTATTTTTTAAAGAGTTTTTGCTAGGATACATAGTTTAGAAATTGGTCTGTAATTGTTTACCTCTGACGATTCTCCACCCTTGAGTGGTGGCAAAACAAATGCTGATTTCCAGACACTAGGGATTTTATTAGAAATTAGACTTAGATTAAAATATGAGACAATGGCTCTGCTATAAACTCTGCAGCTAAGTTTAGAAAAAAAGGATCCAGGTTTTCTGGCCCTGCCAATTTTTTGGTGTCTATGTTTTTCAATTACCTGAGAACCTCAGCTGTACAAATAGGGGAAAAATTAAAAGTGGTGAAGTTACAATCATTATTCAAAACCCGCTCATCAGTATTTACATTTAGGCCGAATGAATTTAAATAATCAAATAGAGAGCCAACAGAAATAAAATGCTTGTTAAAATAATTTAAAATTGCTAATTTATCAGACACCATTTTACTTTTATTCCAAACAAAATTTGGAAAGTCACTCAGTGGCGCCTGCTGAGTAGCTGATTTCGCTGTTTTCCAAAATTTCTTTGGATCATTTACATTTTCCATCATCTTGGCAAGGAAATAGTCTGACTTTGCTTTCTTAATTAATAAAGTTTTCCGCAATTTAATAAAACAGAACCAGCTCTCAGTATTGTTTTTCCTTTCCCTTGCCCAAGCTCCATCTCTTTGTTTTCCAACAGCTGGGGAAAACCATGGATTATTTTGCCCCTTTACCCTAATCTTACGCGTAGGAGCATGTTTATTTATTAGTCTTAAAAACTCTTCATGGAAATACTGCCAGGCAAGGTCAACGTTATCAAAAAGAGAGACCCTATTCCAGTTAAAATGTAACAATGTAATTAAAGGTGTGCCAGCAGCAAAGAGATATAAGAAATACAAGCATGCAGACACACAAGCTGAAGAGGTAAAAACAGAAAAAGAGACTAAATGTTTCAGATCATCAAGCAAATTGTAATATCAGAGATAAACAGTTTGAATCGAAATGTATTTTTTAAATGCAGATTTAATTTAGAAAGAATAAGAAAAAAAATTGGCCTAAAGAGGGTTGTTACCATTGGCTGCACCAATCACATGGAAAAATACTTTGTTCGTTCCTGTGCAGAAATTAATTTGCATCAGACA